>NW_019154139.1:7249635-7397979 GCF_002288905.1 Enhydra lutris kenyoni | reverse complement strand
TGACCTGAGCCGAAGGCTCAGGTCATGATCTCAGGGTCCTGGGATCGAGCCCCGCATCGGGCTCTCTGCTCAGCAGGGAGTCTGCTTCCTCCTCTCTCTGCCTGCCTCTCTGCCTGCTTGTGATCTCTCTCTGTCAAATAAATAAATAAAATCTTTAAAAAAAAAAAAAAAGTTTGATTTATTTGAGAGAGAAAGAGAGCATGGGGAGGGGCAGAGGGAGAGAGAAATGTTAGCAGACTCCTTGCCGAGCTCAGAGCCTGCTTCAGGGTTCGATCTCACAACCCTGAGATCATGACTTGAGCCGAAACCAAGAGTCAGACGCTTAACTGACTGCACCACCAAGGGCCCCAGAGAATTACATATTATATTTAAAGCTCTTCAAACAATACCTGGTAGGAGAAAAAGCTTAATCAAGGACTGAAATCAGCATCTTCACTACTCTTGTGCGCTGCCCGGAGACAAATCGGATGCAGCTCCTGCCTTCACGAAGCTCATAGTTTAGGGAGAGAGGAGGACGGAAGCACACACTGTCGGTTAACTAGGGTGAGTGCAATGGTTGTGGTGAGCTTTGGGAGCTGCGTTAGGGTGGGGGTTGGGGAAAGAGTCTTCCTGCTAGAGAAGCCACCTCAGCTGGGCTTTAAAGAAGTACCGGGCCCTAGCCAGGGTGGGAAGGAAGCAGTGGGTGTGAGGGCTGCTCCAGACAGAGCGGGCAGCTTGGGTCTGACATTGTCAGAGTGAAACCTTCCGGGCCGGCCATGGGGCTAGAGAGGAGGCCAGGCACTCCCTACAGTGCTGTGTGCCTGAGATGAGCAGCTTGGCCTTTGTCCTTCTGGTCGTGGGTGACATGAAGGTTTTGTTTGTTTTTCAACTTTTACCCACAGGAAGTAGCAAAAATAGTACAAAGGGTTCTCTTCACCCAACTTCGCATGGTGATGGTATATACGTTTATGTTATCAAAATGGTTCACGTTTTCAAAACCAGAAAATTGGTATTGGTACATCACGAGCCTGTAGAGCTTATTCATTTTTCACCTTTTAAAAACAAAAACAAAAACAGCTGCATTCATCTGTGTGTGCGCATGTGTGCACCGGAAGGGTTTTGAGCAGGGGAGTGACATTGACATATGTGTTGGACAAATACTCCCAACCACCAAATGGCAGCAGATTAGAGGGGGCTTGTTGGAGGCTGTTGGCAGGGGATGCTGAGGGCCTGAGAGCCGTGGTCATGGAGATGATGGGAGGAGCTGCAGAGTGAACTGTTTTAGAGGTAATTGTGGAAGGAACTGGGGACAGGTAACAGGATGGCAGTTGGAGCCATGACTGGAGTTTGGGGGAAATGGAGGAGGAGTAGGAGCAGGGGAGATGCTGCTGAGTTAAGTTTGGAATACAGTAAGTTGGAGGAGCACCAAACTGGGATGGGCACCAGGGAGGACTTTCTGGGCACGGAGGCATCAGAGCTGGGTCTTAACGGATGAATAGGAGTTGGCTAGGTGCATGTGTGTGCGGAGAGGGCATTCCAGTGGGGGAGGGCAATCCAGGTAGAGGGCCCGGGATTTGGAAAAGCATGGAGGTCCTAAGCAGCCTGGGTGTTGGACATCTAGGTAGCACCGCTCAGAGTGTAAGAGATGTGATTCTGAAATATTGGGGAGGGGGTGAGCCTGGCGGGAGGAACCGATTTGTGAGTCATCGACATTACTCGTGAGGTCATGAAATGTAAGAGCTCATCTGGGGAGAGCATGCAGAGTGAGGAGAGCAGGAGCACTGTCCCTTAAGTGGAAGCTCGGACACATTGGTGTTGAGACCCGGGCAGAGGAAGAGGAGCCCCTAACAGAGAGAATAGGACCGATCAGAGAGGTGTGAGAAGGACCTGGCAGTTATTGCCAAGAGTCCCCGAAAAGGTGCGTGACAAACTGTCCCTCTACTGGACTCAGCAACCAGGAAGGAGGTCCCTGGGATGGGGAGGAAACTTGGCAAGCACCTTTGGTAGAGTGAAAGGGGGGTTGCTGGGATTTGGGGAGTGGAGTGGGACGTGAGGATGTAAAGACAGTATAAATTACTGTTCCACAAAACATGACCAAGAAAAGGAGGAGAGGTTGTACATTATTCAGAAGGGGATTGAGAATCAGGGGAGAGATTTTGAGGGGTGGGGGAGACTTGAGCATGATGACAGGTTGAGGGATCCTAGGCTGGGTCTGATTGCTTAATGGGCAATAAAGATGGTGATGTGTGTGGCCCCAGGGCCAGGCTGCTGGGATTTAAGTACCAGCTCTACCATGTGCCAACTGTGTGACCTTGGGGAAATCACAGAACTTCTTTGTGCCTCTTTTCTCTTCCTAAAAATGAGGATGATAGGCTATCTCACAGGGTGTGCTGGAAGGTACTGTGTATAAAGAGATCATGACATGCCAAAAAGAGAGAGAGAGATACCATGCTAGCTCCTAGCAGTTGGTAACCCCTCAGCAGATGTTATTACTTGGTTATTTCAATGTCCGTTTTTTTAATTTATTCAACTCATTCATTCTTATCTATATAATGCCTGGGTTGGATGAATTGATTCATTGATCCATTTCTTTTACCACCATTTATGGAGCACTTGCTCTGCACCAAGGACAGGGCCAAGGCTTTGAGATTTTGAAGAGGCTGGTCTAATGAAGATCTGAATCTCTGAAATTCTGTGATCAGCAAACTGTTCTCAAAAGTGAGGGAAATAAGGGTGCCTGGGTGGCTCAGTTGGTTGAGGGACTGCCTTCAGCTCAGGCCATGATCCTGGAGTCCTGAGATTGAGTCCCACATCAGGCTCCCTGCTGAGCTGGGAGTTTGCTTCTCCCTCCGACCTTCCCCCTTGCATGTTCGCTCACATTCTCTCTCTCAAGTAAATAAATAAAGTCTTTAAAGGAAAAAAAAAAGTGAGAAAAAGAAAAAGTATGGCTCTCTCATGGTTTTCAGGTCAATGGTTTGGTCTTTCTCCTGGGAAGAACAGCCCATGGACACTTGGGCAGAACTGAAAACACTGGGTTTGAAACCAGACTCCTGGTTTCAAGGCTCCACTTGGCCTCTGAGGCCTACCAGGTTGGCCTCAAGTCAGCCATCTCATTTTGTATTTTAGATTATAAGGTTAACACTTGCTCTGTGCAAAAAATCAAATCATGCTGAAAGTGTTCTGTGTCCTGCTGCCGCTTGCCAGATCCCCAGTCGCCAGAGGGAACCAGTTAAATTGGAGACTGTCTTTCAGACGTCCTCTTGATGTAAACACACATTGCACACAGATGTGATCATACAACACAGAATGTTCTGGAATCTGCTGCTTTTTTTCTTCCTCAACCATGAATGGCGGCATCACCATGACGAGGCATAAAATAGATTCAATAGCTGCATTGTGTTCCATGGTAGGGCATACTATAGCTCAGTGGATTAATTCTCTGCTGGTGGACGTTCAAGCTCCCTCTGGTTTTTCAAAAAAAAAAAAAGAAAGAAAGAAAAGAAAAAAAAATTCCTGTACAAACATAACTGGTTGTACGAGGATTTTAGTAGGATAAATTCTTGGAAGTTTCTGGGTCAGAAGGACAGGGCACTTTATGCTGTAGGAGGCTTTGGGCTGCAAGTAACGGAATTCTTCCCTCGGAACGAGAGTGTATTATAATCTTACGTGATAAGTGAGGCAGAGCAGTTCCAAATCAGCTGATGTAGGGGTCGGACAGGTCACTCAATAGCTTCGGTCTCTCTGTTCCGCCCTCCCCAGTGCGTGCGTCGCACTACTCGCTGTCTGGCAGCAGCAGCAGGAAAGGAAACCTCGGTTCCATTTTGTGTGTGAAGAAAACCCTTCCCAGAAAACCCTTGGCTGACTTCCCCTCCTCTCTCATTGGCCAGGGTGGCGTCACGTGTCCATGCCTAACCCAGTCACCGGCGAGTAAAAGGGCCATTATGATTGGCTGAGCCCCGTGCAGGTTCACCTGGGAAAGGAACTGCCTGGGGGCTGTGCGGGGAAGGGTGAAGGGCATCTGGGTGCCTTGCTCTTGTTGGTGGGTGTTGCCACACTGCTTCACGGAGGTGCTGCCAGGCCGCGATCTCGGTGTACTTGCCAGGGTGGAGCTTGCCCGTTCCTCTGACAGCGTCCACCGGGCTCTCCTCCCACGGTAGCCTCAGAGGTGCGAAGCGGCATCGTGTTGTTTATCCCATGTTTTATCAGTGCGTTCGAGTGTCTTTCCTTCACGATTCATTTAGCGCCTGTGCATGTCCCGTTTATGTTCTTTGCCCCTCTTTTTTTTTTTTTTTTTTAAGATTTTATTTATTTATTTGACAGAGAGATCACAAGTAGGCAGAGAGGCAGGCAGAGAGAGAGGAGGAAGCAGGCTTCCTGCTGAGGAGAGAGCCCGATGCTGGGCTCGATCCCAGGACTCTGAGATCATGACCTGAGCCGAAGGCAGCGGCTTAACCCACTGAGCCACCCAGACGCCCCCATTGCCCCTCTTTTTAAGTAATCGTAATGATCATACAGTAGCCATGGTTGATAGTAAATGCTTATTCCGTGCCTGACATCTCATTGCATCTAGCCCCCCCAAAATCTCAAAAAGGTATTAGCATCCTTGGGACGCCTGGATGGCGCAATCGGTTAGACGCAGGACTCTTGATTGCGGATGGGGTCATGATCTAGGGGTGGTGGGATCAAGCCCCGAGTTGGGAATCCCGACTCAGTGCGGAGTCTGCTTCTCCCTCTGCTCCTCCGACATTCACTTGCTCAGGGGCCCACTCTCGCGCTCTATCAAATAAAAAAAAAAAAAATTACAAAAAAAAAAAAAAAAAAAAAAAGAAGAAGAAGGAGGAGGAGGAGGAGGAGGTACTACTGTCCCTGTTTTAGAAATGAGGGAAGTGAAACACAAGAAATCAAGCAACTTGTATAGTTAATAAGGAACAGGGCTTGGATTTGAACTCGCTTGTGAACTGGGTGTATGGTCACATACTGTGCTGTCATGCTGAGGGAATTATTTCCTGTTGGTCCCTTAATTCATGGCTGTTTCTGGGAAGAGCCCTTTGAGGTAAGCCCAGCTTGAAATTCCCAAATTGTAAGAACAGGGACCTAGAGTAGGGGAGAGGGGACTGCCCCGCCTGGTGATGGGATCCTGGAAACTCAGGCCTGTTTTCTCTTTGGATTTTTTCTCTTCCTTCCTTCCTTCTTTCTCTCCTTCCTTCCTTTTTTTCCCTTGCACTTTTTGCTTTAAAAAGAGATGAGATTTGTTTGACTTACGTGCTTCTTGCTCTTCCACCATGTGCCCTGACCAAGTATGCCCCACCACATCCTCATCCTCAAGGAGCTGTCTCCCTCTTCAGCTGAAAACAAATGCTCTTAGAACCACTGTCTCAGTCAGCTGGAGATGCTATAAGAAATACCATAGACTGGGGTGCTGGGTGGCTCAGTGGTTTAAAGCCTCTGCCTTCGGCTCAGCTCAGGTCATGATCTCAGGGTCCTGGGATCAAGCCCCACATTGGGATCTCTGCGCAGCAGGGAGCCTGCTTCCCCGTCTCTCTCTGCCTGCCTCTCTGCCTACTTGTGATCTCTGTCTGTCAAATAAATAAATAAAATCTTAAAAAAAGAATACTGTAGACTGAGTGGCTTACACAACAGAAATTTATTTTCTCATAGTTCAGGAAGCCAAGAGGCCAGGATTAAGGTGCTGGCAGATTCAGTTTCTAATGGGAACCCTTCCTGGCTTGCAGATGACTGCCTTCTCTTTGTGGCCTCCTCTGACCTTTCCTCCCCTGGTATGCAGAGAGGGAGAGTTCTCTGGTGTCTCTGGCCCCACCCTATGACCTCATTTGACCTTAATTATCTCCTTAGAAGCCCTATTTCCAAACAGTCATAATGGGGTTAGGGCTTCAACACAAACATTCAGTGTATAAATTCTGCCCCTTGCCCTCCCAAATTCATGTTTTTATCATATGCAAAATGCATTCATTTCATCCCCACAGCCCCCAAGGTCTTAACTCATTCCAGCATCAACTAAAAAATCTAAGGTCCTAAGTCTCATCTAAATATCTAAATCAGGTCTGGGCGAGACTGGAGGCAGTTCATCCAGAGTAAATTCCTCTATTGCTGTGAACCTGTGAAACCAGACAGGTTATGTGCTCCCAAAAAGCAATGGTGGGACAGGCATAGGATAGATACTCATTCCCATTCCAAAAAAGAACAGTCAGAAAGAGGAGAGAGGTGAAATGCAATGGGGCAAATTCCATTTGATTAAAGGCTTGAGAACCATCTTCTTTGACCTGCTGTTCTTCCTTGCTGGCCCACCAGGGTGCAGCACAGCCCCCACATCTGTGCCAATCAGTCACCCCGCCCCCCAGCTCTGAAAAGGAATCGGTGACCCCACCAAGGCAGTTCTGATGATTTGTGACGCAGGGTTAAACTTTCCTTTTCTTGAAAGATAAAGCATGTTTGCCTCCAAATAGCTTTATGGTCCAGTCCTGTAGCATTTGAGAAGTCCAGCAGCTTTCCCACATTCCGTCATCCAGTCTTCTTTGTCCCCTTTGGTTCTAACTGGTAGTGTTTCTGCTAGTATAATCCCATCTGATAGCTAATTTGATATGTGCTTCATGCCCACACTCATCTCCTTATCAAATGGTTGCTCAGGCACATCATTAGTGTTCCCTTCAGGACACGCTTCCTCATATTTTTGCAATAGGGATAGGCTGAGAATTTTCCAATTCTTTATCTTCTGGTTCCTTTTGTTTAACAATTTCTTCTTCATCTCTTTTCTCTCAAATTTTACTATAAGTGGTAAGGAAGACCCATGCCACACCTTCCATGCTTTGCTTAGAAATCTCCTCTGCTTAGGGGCACCTGGATAGCTCGGTTGGTTGAGCATCTGACTCTTGGTTTTGGCTCAGGCCACGATCCCGAGGTTATGGGATGGAGTCCTGTGTTGAGCCCTGTTGGGCTCTGTGCTCAACGTAGAGTCTGCTTGAGATGCTCTCTCTCCCTCTCCCTCTGCCTCTACCCCTATTTGTGCTCACTCTGTGTGTGTGTGTGTGTGTGTGTGTGTCAAATAAATAAATAAAATCTCTTTAAAAAAAAAAAAAAGAAAGAAAGAAATTGGGTCTCCTGGGTGGCTCTTTCGGTTAAGTGGCTGCTTTTGGCTTAAGTGTGATTCCAGGGTCCTGGGATCGAGCCCCACATGGGGCTCCTTGCTCAGCAGAGAGCCTGCTTCTCCCTCTCCTGCTGCCTACTGCTCTGCCTATTTGTGCTCTCTCTCTGTCTCTCTCAAATGAATAAATAAAATCTGAAAGAAAGCAATCTCCTCTGCTTAATAACCACTTTCATTGTATGCAAATTCTACCTCTCACAAGGAAATGGAACACAATTAATTAATTTTTTTTTAAAGATTTTATTTATTTATTTGACAGAGAGAAATCACAAGTAGGCAGAGAGGCAGGCAGAGAGAGAGGAGGAAGCAGGCTCCCCGTCGAGCAGAGAGCCCGATGTGAGGCTCGAACCCAGGACCTGGGATCATGACCTGAGCCGAAGGCAGCGGCCCAACCCACTGAGCCACCCAGGCGCCCCACAATTAATTAATTTTTAAAAGTTTATTTATTTATAATCTAAAAAAAAAAAGTTTATAATCTTTACACCCAACATAGGTCTCGAACTCAGGACCCCAAGATCAAGAGTCACACGCTCAAGGCACCTGGGTGGCATAGTCAGTTGGGCGTCCGACTCTTGGTTTCAGCTCAGGTCATAGATCTCAGGGTCAAGGGCTTGAGCCCTGCAACAGGCTTGTGCTCAGCACAGAGTCTGCTTGAGACTCTCTCCCTCACCTTCTGCCCTTCACCCCTTCTCTCTAAAATAATCTTTTTTTTCTGAAGATTTTATTTATTTATTTGACAGACAGAGATCACAAGTAGGCAGAGAGAGAAAGGAGGAAGCAGGCTCCCCGCTGAGCAGAGCCCGATGTGGGGCTCGATCCCAGGACCCTGAGATCATGGCCTGAGCCGAAGGCAGAGGCTTAACCCACTGAGCCACCCAGGCGCCCCTTAAATAAAGAAATCTGAAAAAAAAAAAAAATGCCACATGCTTTATTGACTGAACCAGCCAGGCGCCCCACTAGAGCATAATTTACCCAAGTTCTTTGCCTCTTTATGACAAGGATCACCTTTCCTCCAGTTTCAATAACCTGCTCTTCGTTTCCATCTGAGGCCTCACAGGAACTGCCTTTAACATCCTTATTTCCACCAGCCATCCCTTCATGGCAATCAGGGGTTTTTCTAGCCGCACCTCCAAGCTCTCTCCACCTCTCTCCACCTCTCTCCACCTCCCCACTCTCTCCCCACAACATGCATTTCCAAAGGCGCTCCATATGTTTCGGTGTTTCTTAGAGCAGCACCCCTCCTCTCCGTACCAAAATCCATACTAGTCTACTCAGGCTTCGGGAAAAAAATACAGGATCAGAGCCCTACCTTATGACCTCTTTAACTTGACTTCTTAGAGGCTTCTCTGGTCCTTAGAAGACTTTATCTCCGAGTATAGTCCTGTTTGGGGGTAGGGCTTCAACATATACACTTGGTGGGGGACACAAACACTCGATTCGTAACAACCACCTATTAAAATGTTCTTACCAGAGGAAGGAAACTGAGAAGGAGGAAAGGGTGGGGACGTTAGCGGCTTGCTAGGGCTGGGGCTTTTGCTCACTTGGCACATCGTTTTTTGTTGTTGGTGTTGGTGGTGGTGTTTTAAAGATTTTATTTATGTATTTGACAGAGGGAGAGAGAGAGAGAGCCAGAGAGTGCAAGCGGAAGGAGAGGGAGAAGCAGGCAGGGAGCCTGATGCGGGGCTCCATCCCAGGACCCTGGGATCATGACCTGAGCCGGAGGCAGACGCTTAACCGACTGAGCCACCCAGGCGCACCGACATCTCCACCGAACCTTCTTTTTCTTCATGCTGTAACAGTGTCCCCACAGCCTGGTTTCCTGGCTGGACGGTGAGCCCTTCAAGGGCAGAGATTTTGTTTCTGTCATGGCCGAGTCCCCTGCACCAGGAGCAGGACTTGGCACAACGGAAGAGCCACTCAAGTTTAGTGGCAGAATCGAGGGCACGGTTGTGCTTTGCCCACTTCCCCCAGATCACCCAGGGCCACTGTCCAGCAGCCTGTTTGGTTTTCCTTTCCAGGCGGTGTGCCTTATGCTTTGCCTGCCCTTCCATGCGGGCATCTGGCACTTAGCAGGTGCTCTGTAGCTCGTGTTCTGGGAGGGGCAAAGCCAGATCATGGTACCAGACCATGTAGCTGTTGGGGTGGTTTGTGCCTCTTCTGTCACTGGCAAGGACCATTGGAGTTACCAGCAGAAGGCCCTTTGATCAGGCGGAGGTAAGCCCAGTATCTGGTGTGTGGTAGGCACTCAGGAAATGTGAGTTTCCTTCCCTGCTGCCACCTGTCTCTCTGCCTTCCTCCTAGCTGTGGGACAGGCCTACTGGCTGACCCCTGTGGGCAACCTTGGAGTGGGCTGCGGCCTGGGCTTCCCCATCATCCGAGCTGGGCAGATTGTGGGATGCCACAGGGGGTTGGGGGGTTCAGGTCAGGCTCGGTGCACATGTTTCTGGACAGGTGTCCTGTAAGGACTGTCTCTTCTCTCCCAAGCTCCCCAAGAAATATGTCATTCTCCTTCACATCCAACTCAAGGAACAATTTCTGCAGAGCCTTCCCTGGCTTCCCCCAATGGGCCCATCTCTCCTTCCTCTCAGTGCCCAGGCCCTTTGCACTCACAGCTAGCCTGTGCCGCAGCTGGTGACTCACCTGTCTTTTCCCTCCTGCTGGACCAGGAGTTCTTGGAGAGCGGGCCTGGGCCTGAGCCACCAACTCATTTCGTAGCTCCCCTGCCCGCATGCCTAGCACCAAGTAGGGAGGTCATGGATGTTGATTAGACTGAAGTATACCCTGGCTTTCCGGGGCTATCTCTGCCCTTGGCACAGAGGAGACTATCTCACCAATACGTTGCGGGAGTCAGAAAAATCTTCCCAAAGGAGGGGGCGTGGTGGTTTCCTCTGCATCCTGGGTCCCTGTAAGACCTGGGCCTCTAGCTTGGTGTTACTTTGTATTACTGTGAATTTTAGCGGTGGTTGTACTCTCGCTGGGGAGGGGGCGTATGAAGGCCTAAGGCGTATGGATCTCTGCTGGGCATCCTGGTTTATTAGGGCCGATCTTGCACATGGTGGCACTCTCTCTTTAAGCACCACTAGGGCCCAGCCCCTTGGGGCAGCCCTACCAACTTCTACTAGCCTGGGTGTGTTGCTTTTGAGATGAAATCTAGTTGCCAGCCCTGGCCTAGGGCCTTTACACTCAAGAGAATGACCCTAGCATCGTTGGTAATAGACCCAGCAGCAAGACGTTGGAAGAAGCATAGTATTTTCACACTCAAGTCTTCCCCCAATTCACCCCACAGACACATCTGCCTTTTCTGGGCCACGAGTATGCACCAACACCAAGGACAGGCTTAGGTGCCTAGGAAGATGACCAAGCGCTTGTCTTTGACCAAACTGTGTCTTTGAGGAAGGAAAGCAGCAGCATTTTTACTGATGTGAAGTCGGTAGTTCCAGGCCTGGCCCCCACGGTCTGGCGGAGCCTCACTTTCCTCGTCTCTCAAAATGTGGCCCCAGAATGACCCAGCCCCGGGGTCATCGATCAGGGTCAGATAAAATGTGGGAGATGACAGGGTTTTCGTAAACAATTGAATGGCGCCTGCCAGAAGGCCCTCTCTCCCTGACACCAAGCAGCCAACTCCTATTCACCCTTGAAAGCCCAGTTCAGAAGTGGTCCTCTTGTCACTCTGACCCGGGTCAGAATCCAAGCCCCATCCCTCCCCACCACCTGGGGTGTTTCCTGTGCCCAGACAACCGGACCAGCCTCCTCATTGCCCCCCACCTCGCTGAGGCCATCACTGGGCCAGGAGGAGCGGGGTTGGGGGGTGGACAGGCCCTCCGAGCCTTCACATCAGACCTGGCCCTCACAAATGTAGCCACTTTGTTGTGCCTGATCACAGCCTCTTCTGTTCGCCACAGAAGTCTGGTTTGGGGTGGAGGTGGCGGGATGTCCCTTCCACATCTGTAAGTCGGTTAGAAGAGCTGTGTGGAGGGTGGGCACCCTCACCTTCTCCCCTGTATGTAATGGGCGTACAGCAGATACTGAACTGAATGCCCAGCATAGGAATTCTGGTCCAAAAGCTACCCCTTGCTACGTGTCTGCCATCTCCCAGGCCCGGAAATGAGTGCCTTTTCTGTGCTAATCCTGTGGGTAGGTGCTGTCTGTAATCTCTGCCGTACAAAGCGGGAAACTGTAAATCGGGGCGGCGGGCTAGCCCACTCTGGGATTGGTAACCTCTCTGCTGGGCACGCACACAGCATTGCTGCTGCTTGGGGTTTGCGGTGGTCAGAGAGGAGGACTCACGCCAGGCCGGGTGAGGAACCTTCTTTATACCGCCTTGGGCCGGGCATGTTTTTTTTCCTTGGCTTCGGATTCAGATTTGGGAATTACCTCTTGGGATGGATATGGGCTCGTTTCCCTGAAGTGTGCTCAGACTGCCGGGCGGAGAGGGGACTGGGAACACTGTTCTCTGACCGCCATGGTTTTCTGAGGGAGCTGCAGGCTGAGCCAGGCTTCCGGAAGGCAATAGGCCAACTGCTCCCACATGGCGGGAGATGGTGTGGGGAAAAGTGATCACCGAAATTACAGTGAGTCATCAAGAGGCTCTAGGTGCGGGAGGGGAGGGCCTGTCCCCCCCGCCCCGCTCACACCTCCCCCCCGAACCCAGTGATGGCCTCGGGGAGGTGGGGGGCAGTGAGGAGGCTGGTCCACTTGTCTGGGTGCAGGAAACACCCCAGGTGGTGGGGAGGGATGGGACTTGGATTCTGACCTGGGTCAGAGTGACAGGGCTTGGTGGTCCTGACCCTGTGGTGTTGGTTGTCTAGGCCTATAGGGGGTCTGCCTCCCTCTCACAGGCCCCCTGCCCTTGTGGCGCCACACTGCATGGTGACAGGTGCACCCTTTTCTCTCCCACCAGGTGAGCCTCCCTTGCAGGGCCTCTGAAGAGCCAGGACTGGGTCTCAGCTGTCAGTGGCTCCCCAGGCTTGCAGGGAATCGGAAGAATGAGCATATGATGGTCCCCTCGAAGGGAGGGGGAGAGACTCCATGGAAGGACTAGGCTTCCTAGGAGGGATGGAGTTTCCTTTAGAGGATGGCAGCACAGGTAGAAGGAACCACAAGGCCAAAAGCCAGGAGTCAGGAAGGCCACCCCAGCCCATTCTGGCCACACACTCAGGAAGGCCAGAGGAGTGTGTGGGTGTGAGGGGATGAGCCCTTGTTTCCCAGACGAGGAAGCCAAGGACAGAGAAACCAACCAAAAGGTGTGCTTGGCAAGGCCCAGGCAGCCCAGGGCCATCACCGCCTGCCTCCTGAAGGAGAACAGGCTCATGGTTGTGTCCATCCCGGGAAACGCTTGCAGATTTCTGCAAGAGGGAGGAGTGGGGTTGAATGACACATGCTCCTGTGGTGGTTGGACTGTCGCTCCGCTCTAGGTGCTCTCCACGTGTTGTCTCTTGAATGCTCATGACAGCATTGCGACAGGAGCTGCTATCAGCCCTACTTTCCCCATCAGGAGACCAAGGCCCAAAGTCACACAGTCACACAGTCACGCAGCAAGCGTAAGTGCTGTCATTCACACCCAGGTGGGCCTGAGTCCAGAGCTCTGACCCAAGGCTTCGGCAGGGCAAGCAGGTGTCGGTGGGCATGTGGTGATGGCCCAGGCCCTGCCCAGTGTGAGCAGCTGGTGTGAAGAGCACTGTTCTGGGAGCCTGAAGACTCGGTGTGGCTTCACTCCTCCCTGGGAAGAGCACATGGGAAGAATGAAATTTGGGGAACTGAGCTCCCCTGATCCCACACTTCTTATCTCTAGAGCCTCATAGCCACCCTTCCAGGCGGAGCTTGTCATCGGACGAGCAGCACAGAGGAGGAGAGTGAGGCCCAGAGCAGTGCAGTGGCTGGCCCTGGCCACAGGACATCTCACAGCTCCGAGTGTGGCCAAGAACATGGCATGTGGTCTGACAGGGCTGTTTGCCTCTCACTGGTTGAGTGATCTTGGGAAAGAAACTTTTTGCACTGTGCCTCCCTGTCCTCATCTGTAAAATGGGTTAGTGACCTCTGCTCTTCTCACAAGACAGGATTGTGAGGACATGGTTGAAGAAGATGGAAATAAAGAACAAGGAAGCAGGGCATCTGGGTGGCTCAGTTGGTGAAGCGTTTGCCTTTGTCTTGGGTCATGATTGCGGGGCCATGGGATCAAGCCCCACGTCAGGGTCCCTGCTCAGCGGGGAGCCTGCTTCTCCTTCTCCTCCCTGCTTGTGCTCTCTCTATCTGTCTCTATCTCTCAAATAAATAAAATCTTTAAAAAAAAAAAAAAAAAACAAGGAAGAAAGGAAGTCTGCAAAGGTATTAATTTGATATACTTGCTCCCTCCCCAAAGTAGTTGGGTGCTTTTCACATCTTGGTGCCCCCGCATGTGTCTGCGCTCCAGCCCTCTGCTGAGGGAGCTCCCCCTTCCCGGCAGAGCCCTCGGTCCTCTCTCTGGGACCATTTGGCCGGGGAGAGAGCAAAGGCCACACTGTGGGGCAGAGCATGGAAGGGGCCCGTGAGTGTCCTGGACAGAAAGTGCTGGCTTGAGACTAGGCAGCTTCCAGCCCCCTTCCCGCTTGGCGATGGGAGCCCCAGGCTCAGGTTCTGACCCAGGGGAGGGTCCACATCCCTTCTGGGCTGCCACCAGGTGGGACAGGCTGATCTTCAGCGGGCCTTCTAGACTGTACACAGTGCCATGGAAGCTGGGTGGGGTGTCTAGATCTGGCCAGGAGCTCCCGGCCCCTGGGGGGGCTTGCCCTAAAGGAACCTGACCCCTAGCTGCTCTGCCTGAGCCTCCCTTCTCTTGAAGCAGCTCCCTCTGGAGCAGGCTGTGTGTGCCTGTGCAGTACCATCCACTTGTTCTCCTCGCTGAGCCTCTGTCTCCCTCATCCGGGGCATGGGAAATTCCCTCCATCTTGCCAAAATGGGGCACACGCTCTGCTCTCTGGTCTGGTACAGGCCATACCGGCTCCGGGCACGTGTGGGCTGTGCAGAGGGCTTGTTGGTGGTTAAAAGAGGGTGGCCTGGGTTCAGATCCTGCTTCGGGTGCCTGCTTGCCAGCTCATTAACTGGAGCTCCCTGAGCTTGTTTCCACCTTGGTAGAATGGAGACAAAATGACATGGCATTGTTCGAAGATTCCAAGAGATTCTTCTACAAAGTGCCTGCGTTTGTAGCTCTAATCATCTGCATCATTTTGTATCTTGTGTATCTCTTCTCCTTGGACTGGGTTTGCTGGTAAAGCAAGGTTTTCTCGACCTTGGGGTAGTTTGATGCAGAATTGCCGCCCAACCCCCGTGTGTGAGGAAAGGCACGTGGCCTCCAGGCAGCCCCTGCCCAGCAAAGGCACCGCCCAAAACAGTCCAGCGGGCTGTGGGTGTGGAGGGCAGGAGCTGTGTGGCTGGGTTCACAAGGTGTCTGCAGGCTGTGAGATGGGCCATGGCCCTTGGGGGCACCTGTGAAGTGGGATGAGTGTGGGAATGAGAGAGCCCACAGGGGGGTAGGGACGGTGACCAGCCCCCGGCCACTGCTAACTAACGGATAGACTGCTCTCTCCCCCAGAGACTGATGGAGAGGCAGAGACGGAAGGCGGACATCGAGAAGGGGCTGCAGTTCATTCAGTGAGTGTGGGGCCGCCGGGCAGGCTGGGCGGGCTGGGTCCTCTGACGGTTTCTTCTCCATAAGCCTTTGCTGCTCAGACTCCCATGTGTGCAGGGGAGCGAGGAGGTAGGACGTGCTAGGCAGGGGCCAGGGGAGTGTAGATCTGTGAATATCCCATGTACACACACTCCCTGACTCTGGTTACCCTCCAGTCCTGCTCCATCTACCATTTTATTTTATTTTTAAGATTTTATTTATTTCATAGAGAGAGAGATCACAAGTTAGGCAGAGAGGCAGACAGAGAGAAGGGGGGAAGCAGGTTCCCTGCTGAGCAGAGAGCCTGATGTGGGGCTCAATCCCAGGACCCTGAGATCATGACCTGAGCTAAAGACAGAGGCTTTAACCCACTGAGCCACCCAGGCACCTCTCTGTCTACCATTTTACCCTCGCCCTCCGCGTATCCTGGCACACTTCCTGTTAATTCTCCTGCTAGCCTGTGTACAGCTTATAACCAATCAATCAATAAACCAGTTTCCATTGATTAAGCACACCTCTTAGGCCCTGTGCTGGGCTCTACACATCCATCATCTTCTCAATCCTCCCAACAGCCCAGTGAAGTAGGGGGCCTTATTTCCATTTTGCTGGGGCTCCGAGAGGTTAAGAAACTTGTCTGCGGTCACACAGCTACAAAGTGTTAGAATTCTAACCCAGGTCTAGCTGACCCCAAACCCTCATCTCTTTCCATTATTTGCCACTCAGTACCCACAGGCTGTGTTTGGGGTTTGTTTATTGGTTTGTTTTTCCTTTTTTTTTTTTTCCACACAAAGCATTTTTACTAACTTTTTTCTCTTGTTTTTTGTAAATAGATCCCCAGAGGCCCATTTATCATGCCATTACTGCAGTATTAGCTGAAAGGCCCCTCACTTCCGAAGCCATGGAAGGCTCCCTGAGCAATTCTCTGTTTCTGGTTTTGTGGGATTTTTTTTTTTAAATGGGAATCCCCACAAAACTAGGATTCACCCTTATCTACCCTCATACAAACTCCCCAATTTTGTTCTCTCACAGAGACCCTTAAAACACGACCTGCCTCTTTCCCACAGACTGGGCCCGTTGTCACGCACACCGTGTCCGCATGGTCCTGGTGGAGCGTGTGTCGACATTCACACACTGTCCTTGCTCAGGCCGCCGTGAGAGCTGTAGTCCACCTTTCCCTCCTCTCTGGGCCCGTGTCCTCCCCCTGGGGGTGGGCTTTGATTTGGGGGGACCACTCAAAATGTATTCAGATGCCAGTCTGATGAACAAAGTGAACCTTACAAATACTGTCTTTAATTTAAGTTACTGGTTTCTGTGGAGCTGGGCCTTTGAGTCCTACATCCTGGTTCCCCCACTGGCTGGGGGCTTCCCAAACCAGTGAAGGGAGACCAGCCCCTGCCCTCCAAGAGTCATCGTGCTTGGGGTAGATGGTAGCTCGGTGTTCTCCTTCCCCTTTCCAGAGGGGAGTTCTAGGAAGGTTTAGCAATAGGGACAGCCTCCTAGGAACCCATATGTCGCCTCCTAAGGGATTGCTTTACAAGATAACACAGTAGGACCTGCTGCTTTTTAATTAATTGCATTTTCACATATAGACTTTGGGCCCTAAGCATTTATTAGGCACCTCTGGGCATAGAGCACTGTAGGACCATAAAGTGGTTTGCACAGGTGGGGAGGCAGTGGCTTGTATGGAGGCTTGAAAACCAGAATCAGGTGACCTTTAGGTCAGGGTGTGCCCCGCTGGACAGGGAGCTGGTGCTGGAGAGGGGAGGCCAGGAGGGAGGGTAGTGATGGGGCCTGGCTGGGTAGTATAGGGAACGACGATGGGCCCTGGCCCCTGACCGGTGGAGAGGCAAGTGAGAGAGCAGGATGTGAGCCCCACTGTCACAATCAGGGACATGCCCTTCCTACACACACAGGGGACATTGGCGTCTCACCACTTCTCACTCACTGGCTCAGGCTGCTCTTTCTTGCCCAGATGTTGGCGGCAGCTCTGAACAGCAGAAAGAGCCCAGCCCTGCACTCTGGCCCTGGCTCTGCTGCCATCCTACGGTGTCACTGTCCCCTCCAGGTGTCTGTTTTCCCCTCTGTGCCGTGAAGGACCAGGAGCCTGCCCTTCTCGCTGAGCTATTCAGCCTGACAGGTGTGCCTCCGCTCTCCTGGACTGGCGTTTCCTTCTGCACTGAGCGGGCATTTCGTTGACCCCAGCAGAGGACAGGGTGCCCACAGCCCCGTCTGCTTTGTTGAGGCCAGCACGAGGAGTCAGACTTAGCGTACCTGGCACTGGCCGGGGTCCTGCGTGTTTTGCAGGAAGGAACGGGAGAAGGGTGGAAGCTGCCTAACCAGGGGGACCTGAGGTGGACTCTCGGTGCCGCCTGGAGCCTGCATTTGCAGGTTTGGTGTGTCGAGGCATCGTCGTTCCCAGGGAACTGGTTTGTTGGGAGGAGGACAGCCGGCCAGAGCTGGAGCTGGAGCCGGCCTGCTCTTTCTCAGCATCCGCACCTGGGGAAGCCTGGCTGTGGCCCTGGAGCAAACACAAGGCCTTGCTCCAACCCTTCCATCAGAAGTGGAAGCCCAACCTGGTGTTGGTTTAGGGAGGAAAGACTGCTGTCCCCTTATCCCAGTCTGCCAGGTGACATCTGAGGTCTGAGCTAGAGGACTCCATCCTGGGCGTAGTCTATGGCCTTTGGCTTGGGCTCCTGGGGCCTCCGTGAGTCTGAGCCCCTGGGCTCACCCGGACTTCGTACCCCTCTCCTTTTCCTGCTAGGTCGACACTACCCCTAAAGCAAGAAGAGTATGAGGTGAGTGTCAGCTTCCAGGCTGGGGGGAAGGCAAAGGTGAAGGGCAAGGGTGTCCCAGGTAGGGGGTGGGTGGGGGCAAGAGAGGCCAGGTGCCAGGCCTCCACCCCTGAGCCCCGTCTGCACCCTGCCCCCCGGCAGGCCTTTCTGCTCAAGCTGGTACAGAACCTGTTTGCTGAGGGCAATGACCTGTTCCGGGAGAAGGACTATAAGCAGGCCCTGGTGCAGTACATGGAGGGGCTGAACGTGGCAGACTACGCCGCCTCCGACCAGGTGGCCCTACCCCAGGAGCTCCTGTGCAAGCTGCATGTCAACAGGGCCGCCTGCTACTTCACCATGGTGAGCACGCCACCCTCCTTCCCTCTCCTCTGCCCCCCGGGGCCCTGCCCACTGATTCCCCCAGATGCCCAGCCGACAGGCCAGTACCCCAGTGAGCTTCTGCAGGGCCGGCTCCCCCACGTCCTCCTCTGTGAGTCTCCCCAGCTACCCCCAACCCCAGCTGCACCGAACACTCTCCCGCAGAGCCTTCAAAGTGCTCGTACAAGAGACAAAAAACGGTTTGTAATATTACTGAGCCCCACCCTGGAGGAATTAAGTTAGGCTGTCAGGGTGGCCGGGGCCTTGGCAGGAGGAGGCGGGGCAGTCAGGGCTGAGAACCACTCCCCTCATGGTGGGCTGGGCTGCCTCTTTCTGCAAAGGCCTGGCCTCTCCTGCTCCTCCCTCCTGTCTCCCCTGCCCCCTGAAAGCTCTGGCCTCCACCTCTTCCCTGTCCGGCTTGCTCCCTGACTCAGTCTCTCACCGGATCCTTGGGGAGGCTCTGCTGGGAGCCCTGGAGAGGCCCCAGTAACAGCTCCGCAGGCCGGAGTGGACCATCCCAGAGAAGCGGGTCTACCAGATGCCTGTTCACACCCTCTCCTGTACCCTGAGCTGCCTTCACGCTTCCTCTTCCTCTTAGAGGAGCCTTATTACTCTCGGTCTGTGGAGCCCTGAGCCGCAGGCAGGTATGGAAGTAGATATGTCCAGAACACCACGCTCAACACTGAACAATTTGAAGGCCCATCCGTTCCCATGGCCTACCAGTGCCCATGGGCGGCCCCTTCAGCTGGACGTACGGATGCTCTTGACCAGAGTATGAAGGCCAGAGCTGTTTCCTGGAGCCCTGGAGCCCCCCACCCTGACCCCGGTCCTCCAGCAGCCTCCATCTCTGGAGGGAGAGGGGCAGGAGGCCCGGGGGAGGGAGGGAGGGAGGGAACAGGCGCCGACCACTGAGCCGCCCGCCCCTCTCCGCAGGGCCTGTATGAGAAGGCGCTGGAGGACAGCGAGAAAGCGCTGGGCCTGGATGGTGAAAACATCCGGGCACTGTTCCGCAAGGCCCGTGCTCTCAGCGAGCTGGGGCGCCACAAGGAGGCATATGAGTGCAGCAGCCGGTGCTCCCTGGCCCGGCCCCACGTGAGTGCCCTGGCCCGGGCTTCTGAGCCTGCTTCCCACTTGGGGCAGGGGATGGACCCGAACACGCGGATATGGACTGTGAGCTCTA
The DNA here is from genome assembly GCF_002288905.1 of Enhydra lutris kenyoni. NCBI lineage: Eukaryota > Metazoa > Chordata > Mammalia > Carnivora > Mustelidae > Enhydra > Enhydra lutris. The sequence continues at coordinate 7,378,870 of NW_019154139.1, read as the reverse complement.
GTTGTGTTTTCTCAGGCACTGCCGAAAACACACCGTATGTATTAGCTCACCTAATCCTTGCATCAGCCCTTTGAGGTAGATAGTATTATTGTCCCCATTTTAAAGATGAGGAAAGAGGCATAGAGAGACAGGAACTTACCGAGATCACAGCTGGGGGTGGCAGAGGCCACCCTTGAACCCAGGCAATCTGATTCTAGAAGTTTGCATCTTTTTTGTTGTTGTTGTTAAGATTTTATTTATTTATTTGACAGACAGAGATCACAAGTAGGCAGAGAGGCAGGCAGAGAGAGAGGGGGAAGCAGGCTCCCCGCTGAGCAGAGAGCCCTATGTGGGGCTCGATCCCAGGACCCTGAGACCATGACCTGAGCCGAAGGCAGAGGTTTAACCCATTGAGCCACCCAGGTGCCCCTTAGAAGTTGGCATCTTAACCTCTGTACTATGATGGTACAGGGTTGCAGTAGGGACTAAAAGCGGCACCACATGTGCTGGGATCCTGATATCAGGCTGTCCCTCCATGGGGGAGAGACCAGGGATGGACTAGTAGTGAGCCTCGCTTGGCCTGGCCCACACACACAGCTGGGCACGGGTCTCTCCCCCTTTATTCATCCACTTAACAAGTATTTACTAAGCACCCATGAAGTGCCCGGATCTGTGCCCTTCAGGGACCCACAGTCCACTGGGAGCCATGGAAACAGCCCTGGGGTCTGGGCCTGACTCCACCACTGAACCCCAGTGTGACCTTGGACAAAACACTTCCATCCTGCACATTAGCTGCGTGTCTATAAAGGGCCCCTCCTACTTTATCCTGGAAATAATGGGCATGAAAAGGTTCAGTTCTGCCCAGCAGTGATCAGGATCTTGGAGGCCTCCCTCCCTGGAGGAAGGTGGGCTTGAGTGGGGCCAGAAGAAGCAAGAAGGGTCTGGGCGGTCAGAACAGAGGGGAGGCCATGTGCACAGTGGCCCAGGATGTTGGTGTCAGAGAGCTGGGTTTAGGATTCTAATCCTGAGTGTCAGCCATCTACTAGCTGTGTCACCTTGGCCACACACAGCTTAGTCTCTCTGAGCCTTGGTTTGTACCCACTGTCAAACGGGGGTGACAATACGCCCTGCACGATCGGGCTATGAGAACGGAATCCGAAAATCATACAAGGCAGTTGGCTCAATGGCCAGGCACAGTGAGTCCAGAAAACATTCACTCTTCCGATACTTTTTGTTTATTACTCATGCTTCTTCAGTTCAGGTTAAAGTTTTTATTTATTTCTTTGTCAGGGAGAGTTAGTGAGCAAACACAAGCAGGGGGAGCGGCAGGCAGAGGGACAAGCAGGCTCCCCACGGAGCAAGGAGCCGATGCGGGACTTGATCCCAGGACCCTGGGATCATGACCTGAGCTGAAGGCAGATGTTTAACCCACTGAGCCACCCAGGCACCCCTCTAATTCAGTTAAGTTTACAATTAAGATCCTTTCTAACGACAGTAGTCCCTGAGTCGTACAGCATTTTCTAGCTGGTCCATATCCGAGTCTCGTGTCTACTGTGCACGGACAGGCAGGGGGGCATTTACCCTACTGCATGGTGAGGCCGCTGGGGCCCGGCAAGGCCGCTCACTTGCCTGAGGAAAGTTCCCAGATGTGGACTTCTGATTGAATTGGGGGACTCCACCATTTTCCAGTCTTTGTTGGCAAATGCTGGCTAAGCTGTGCTCTGTGCTGGGTGCTGGGGACCAGAGATGACTACGACTCTGGCTCTGGGCTCCAGGAGCTCATCAGGTAGGGAGATGGACAAAGGCACAGGTTGTTACAACATCCTTGTTGCCCCTTTGGTGCCTGGACCGTAGTTACCATTCCTTTGTTTGTGATTGGTGTCCCCCACCGGACTGGAGCCTCCATGAGGCCTGGGCTGTCTTTCCTGTGACAGTGGTGTCCCTGACTCCTCGCCCTTGCCTGCCACATAAGGCGCCCACAGTAATACAGCCTTGGAGGGGGAAGGGATGTTGGGTGCTGTTACTGAGCACTAACCGTGGGCCCGCCATGTTCCAGACTTCCCACATTCTCGCTCCTATGGGCCTGGGCACCACCCACATGTCCTCTCTTGCGAAGAGTTCTAAGACATTGCGTGGTGAAAGAAGCCAGTTGTAGAACAATAGGTACAATATGATCTCGCTTATGTAAAAAAAAAAAAAAGGGGGAGAAAATCCTCACAAAGCAAAACCGAGCATCCTTTCTAGGTCCATAGGGACATATGTAAATTCCCAGAAAAGATTTGTAGGGAAACAGATCAGAGCACGAGGCACGCTCCCTCCTCCTCTGGGGAGGAGCCGGGGTGGGGGTCGGGATGGGGGTGATCCTGGGGAGCACTTGCTCTCTCTGCAGCATATCAGCCCTCTACAGTAACACTACTGCTTGCTGAGTTTTAGAAATAAAAAAGATCATCTTGAATTCCAAAATAAAAAATTATTCCTTTCCCCTCCCCACAGTAAAAGGACAAAGGGAAGCCTGAGTTCTGGGTCAGCCCCATCATGTACAAGCTGTGTGACCTGGGCAGCCAGTGACCCCTCCTGGGGCCTCACCCCCTTGTCAGTAACATGGGGTAACAGTGGATATCCCTTCCCACCCCACCCCCCCACCCTACACACATGCCCCGCCATTGCCTGGGAGGGCTGCACAGGGTCTCCGGAGAGACTAAGCCACTGCACCCTGTGTCTTGTCGCTCCAGGATGAAAGTGTAACTCAGCTTGGTCAGGAGCTGGCTCAGAAGCTTGGGCTTCGAGTTCGGAAAGCATATAAGAGGCCCCAGGTAAGGTGGGCTCTGGGCACTGAGGGTGGGCGAGGGTGGAGATGGGGAGATCTGAAGGAGGACCAGGCACCTTTGGGCAGAAGTGGGTGAGGGCGGCCAGGGCCGGCCCAGAACAGAGGGGATTGATAACAGGTGATCTTCTCTCTCTCGGCTGAAAGCCCTGGACCGACGTCCAGAACCTTTTGGGAAAGGAAAGAACAGCCAAAGCGTGCAGTTCGCCTTAGATGCCAGCTGCTAAAACCTGTTCCCTCCCTTGCCCTGGCTGATTTAAACACCCAGAGACGGCCTGAGTTGACACTGATGTCCTTCGGCCTTGTGTTCTCAAATAACCTCTTTAGGATGCGTCCTGGAGACATGGGCATCCATGTGGCTCTTTGAGATCCACGTTTATTCACTTGGCACCTCTTTTATGTCGGAAAGCCGCATGGGGGAGAGGGAATGCCTCTAGAGTCATTTGTGACCTTGAGCAACTTAGTTCTCTCTCCCCTGGGGTTTCTGCATCTGGAACATCAGGACCCTTACGCCTGCCTCGGGGGGTTTGTGGGAGGATCACAAAGAAAGAATGTTTGAGGTAGTGCCTGCCACACAGTAGGAGCACGTATGTGGAAGTCCTCTGCCCTGGTCCTAGTTACAGGAAGAAAATGCCCGAATCTGACCCCGAGACAGGGCAGGTAACTTCGGGCCGGCCTAGGGGCAGGGAGCCTTAGGGTAGGACCCTGTAGTGGCCTATAGAACCCCAGCAGCCTGTGTTGGGGCCCCTCTGCTCCCCCGGCTGATGGGACCCAGAGCATCTTTCCAGTCTTCATCTCTCCCCACTTCTCTAATCTCTGCAGGAACTGGAAACATTTTCTCTGCTCAGTAATGGCACTGCGGCTGGCGTGGCAGATCAGGTAGGATGGGGGGCAGGAGCCCCAGCCCCCTCCCTGCCTCCAGTGCCAACCTGTCACGAGAGCTTTGGATTCACTCTCTGGGGCATAATGACCCCAGCAGTGGGTTCAGAGCCATCGCACTGAAGGGCTGGGCTCAATCTGTCCTAGTCTGGCCAGGCACCAGCCCTGGGAGGAGGAGGTGACTGACTGCCTTGACCTAGGCCAGACTCACGGATAGCTCTAGGGATTCAGAGCACACCTCTTAAGAGGGGTCTCCTGGGACCACAGGGTCAAAGTGTGGGGACAGGCTGTGACAGCTGTTGGCGGGCAGCTGGCCTAGTCGTAATGACCTTTTGGCTTCGTCACCCTTCCTGCCGCCGTTGCTTTCCTCCCCAGTGGCCTTTCTGCATCTCAGCCTCTAGGTCTCTAATGTCCTCCCTCTGCCTACTTTCTTTGCCTTTCCGTTTCCAGGACCCAGCTACAGCACGCACCCCCACTGAGGCCCTTCCTGGTACCCCCGCCCAGGTGGCTGATGGGGAGATGCACAGAAATTGGGGGCAGAGCTCAGACCTGGGGTCCCATGGGGACGAGCCCAGCCTGCTGCTGTGAGAGCTGTTCTTTTTTTTTTTTTTTTTAAAGATTTTATTTATTTGACAGACAGAGATCACAAGTGGGCAAAGAGGCAGGCAGAGAGAGAGGAGGAAGCAGGCTCCCCACCGAGCAGAGAGCCCGATGCGGGGCCCGATCCCAGGACCCTGGGATTGTGACCCGAGCCGAAGGCAGAGGCCTTAACCCACTGAGCCACTCAGGTGCCCCATGAGAGCTGTTCTTGAGCAGAACCTTTACCTCTGAGCCTCGGATTTCGAACCTGTGAAATGAGGGTGTTCTGTCCCTCAGCTAGAGCAAGGGAGCAGACCCTGTGAAGTGTGGCATCCCCGGGAGCCACGAGGAGCAGTCAGCATTATCCTAGCTTTTGGATGTCCCCACTCCCAGGGCCAAGACGCTCGTGCAAACCTGGCTCATCCTGGGGGCGGGGCAGGACCTGGCACGCGGGCGCGCGCAGACACACACACACACACACACACACACACACACATACACACTCACACTCACACTGGACATGCCCATTGCTCACTGCGCATGCTCAGGTGGACTTTGAGGCTTTCTGGAAGACAAGGGACAGGCCCTTGGAACACTGATGGAGGCTGGGGTCCTGCCTCTTTGTTGTACATAAGGGGAGACTGAGGTATAGAGCAAGGAGGGGACTTGGCAAACATCGCACAGCGAGGCAGCTGCAGGCCTGTCTGCCTTCCGGGTGTTACGAGGCTTTCATTCCTTCACTCAGCAAACTCCCAGGGAACCCTTTCTTGGCCCTGGGCTGGGTACTGGGGCATAGCTGAGTCAGGCAGGCACATCCTTGAACTTGGGGACTTCTGGGTGCCCAGGGAGGCAGATATGGCTCTGTCTGTGTAGCATTGCTCATGGATTGTAACCAGAAATTTGGGGGCCTGGCATATGGTGGATGCTGAAAAACAAACACAAACAAAAAACACATTTGGTCTAACCAACTGCCATGGACTGGGCGACTTATAAACAACAGAAATTCATTTCTCACAGTTCTCGAGACTGGGAAGTCCAAGGTCAAGGTGCTGGCACATTCGGTATCTGGCGAGGACCCACGCATCCTGGTTCACAGATGGCACCTTCTAGCTATAACCTCACATTGCAGAAGCGGTGAGGTAGCTCCCTGGGGTCTCTTTTGTAAGGGCACTAATCCCGTTCAAGGGTGCTTCACCCTCATGACCTAATCACCTCCCAAAGGCCCCACTCTTAATACTATCCCCTTAGGGGGTAGGATTTCAACATATGAATTTGATGTATCTTGAACATCTGGCAAATATTCAGACCATAGCAGTGAATGAGTGACTGAAGAATTGTAAATAATTTCACAATGCCTTAAAAGGGTACTACTTACCCCTATTACAAAGAAGATACCAAGGCCCAACGAGTTAGATGACTTGTGTGAGTCCACTGAGCCTAGGGCTAGACATAGTAAGCAAAACATTTGTGGTTCCTGCCTTCAAAGCACTCAAGTCCAGGGTAAATGGATACTAGTGTGATAATTTCTGGTTACAAACCATCATGAGAGCTGTAAAGGCAAAGTGTGGGTAGCCACGGGCCACTGGAATAAGGAGGCCTGATTTAGATTGGGCATCAGTGATCTTTCAAATGAGACCTGAAGGTTGAGGAGTAGGCAGGGGCACGGTGTGCTGGTAAAGCTGCATTTCAGACAGGGGAGGGATGTGCAAAGGCCCTGAGGCTAGGAGGAGCCAAGAGAGTGGGAGGGACCAAGTGGAAGGGAGGCAGGGCCCTAGTGGGGCTAGAACAGTAGATCATAGAACTCACAGCGCAACTGGAGGAGACAACAAACAAAAAGTGATCAGTGCCGTGGAGATGGTTGGCTGGGGAATGCTGGGGCGTTGGGAGGGGTTGCAGTTTTAAACAGTGAGCAACGAAGGCCTCAATGAGAAGGAGACACTGGAGCAAAGACCTGCAGATGAGGGATGTGCCTTGAGGAGGTCTGGGGGAGGAGGCAGGGGGAATGGTGAGTGCAAAGGCCCTGAGGCAGGCATGTGCCCAGTGTGTGGGGACAATAGCCAGGAGGCCATGGTAGCTAGAGGCTGGGATGCAGGGCTCCTCTTTCCTCTCGCCAGAGGTGATAGGGAGGCAGGAAGTCATTTCAGGATGATCTTATTCAGAGTTCCTAGATATCAAGGGTTCCTCCCTTATTCCTGGAGCTAAAGAAATGGGGGCTCCCTTTTGTTGTTTTCTGCTGATAGTGTTATAACAGCACCTTATAGGACTGTGCTGGGATGACCCTGGTTGGGTATGTGGTGGGATGTTCCTACTTCTTTCCCTTCCCACAGTGACTGCCCTGGTTAAAGCCGCATGCCACTAGGGCTAGCCTCCCCTTCCTGTACCCTCAAGATGAACTCTGACAGACAGGCCTCTAGGTCTCTCCCTAGTATAGGGACCCTCCGTGGTTATTAATAAAAGTGTCTATTTAAAAGTAATCAACTCCGGATCCTCTTGCCTGGCATTCAGGCTCCCCAGCAGTCGAGTTCCTACATCCCTCTCCGGCCTCACCTCCTATTCACGCACCAGGCAGGGTGTGTGTGTGCATTTCTGCCGGGCTCTGCGACAGGCTCCTCAGAGAGCAGGACGGTGGGTTCCTCCGTTCTGTGCCTCCGCTCAGCACCCCTTTGGAGGCAGACAGGTCAGGTCTCTGCAAACTGGTGGCATAACCTAAAGGAAATGATTTGTCTCGGAGCTTTGGGTTCCTCTCTGTGGAACAGGTGATTGTGCTCAATTCCCGGGGTGCTTGTGTGGACGACCTGAAGGCAGGCAGGGGAGCCAGCAGCCAGTTACCTGCTATGTGGGTGTCCCTAGCAGGGAAAGGCAGGGACGGATGAGCCTAGCAAGACGGGCTAGAGCTGGGTGGTGGGCAGGGAGCCCGGGGAGCCCTAAACACCCTGGGCAGGGAGAGGCATGGCTTTCCCTAGCATTATTCATCTGGCCTCTCCTTCCGGCCTCATGTGAGAGCAGCAGCTCTGACCCATCACGGCAGCAAACACACCAGAGACACTGAACTGCCCATCTTTGCCAAGCCAGGGCCAGGCTCCAGGGCGTGAGGAGTGTTCTATGCGGGTGGGGGTTGGGAGTGCACAGGGCTGGGTCTGGGGTCGGGGCCGACACCCGAGTCCCAAATCAGACAAGCCCCTCTCTGGCCCGGGAGTGGCAGCTTCCCCAGGCCCCCGGACTGACATTTCCTTGCACTTGGGGGGTGGGGGAGGACAACACTGCAGGGCGCCTGGACCAAGGGTTGAGCTCACTGGGCAGTGAGGTGCTGGCCCAGCCTGGCAGGAGGCAGGACCCCAAATCCGTCTTGCTTCTGTCAGCACTGCTGCGGGTCCATGGGACAGAATGGCGAGCAGGGAGGCTCCGGTCCTCCTTCCGCCCTCGGAGGGCACGCAGAGGACATGGGGTCACCCGGGGGCCTGCCAGTGAAGGAGGACTGCAGCGGGACTGTGCAGGACTCAGAGAAGGGGAGGATGTGCCAGGATGGAGGAATGACTCAGGCCACAGCCAGAGGGGGGACACAAGGCAGGGGAGATACAGCACGCGAGTCCATCCAGGCCAACATCTTGACAGGCAAAAAGCACTTCCTAAGTTCTCTGCAAATGTCAAGTGATTTCAAACTCATAACAGTTCTAGAAGGTGGATGACTGTACCATTCTTAATCTATGGGTAAGGGAGCAGGCCCAGGGAGGGTGAGGAGCTGGGCCAGGCCCCAGAGCAAGCTGCAACCCAGCTTTCCCTCCAACAGCAGGTGCACGGGGGGCAGTGGGATCCTACCTGGACTCCTTCAGCCTGGAGCTATGATTGGGGCAGGGGACACTGGTGATTCCGGGTTTGGCACTTTTATCTTTGAGCTGCAGGCTATCCATGCAGGGCACAGCTGGGTAAAGACCAACCACCGTCCCCAGGATATGGACCCTATCCTGTGATGGGCAAGGAAACTGAGGCTCGGAGGTTATAGCTCTTTCCTCTCAGGGTACCCCTCCAGCAAGGGGCACATGTGAGGCTTGTCTAACCCCACTCCCCCTGCCTCCTGGCTCCTGCCCGTCCGGCCCTGGGTTTCATTCCAGCAATAGCCACAAGGTGGGGGTGGGGCAGGCACCGTGGCCTTCCCAGCCCATGTCTACCTGACCTTCTGTGTCCTTTCTCTCCACAGGGAACTTCCAATGGATTGGGCTCCATAGATGACATCGAAACAGGTAGTGTCCCTGATCTGAGGGCACAGGGCAGGGACGGGTCCCCAGGGAGGGCTCAGCCCTTAGCTGAGGGCTCCCTGCCCTAGCAACCCCCTGAAGCATGAAAGGAAGTAGCGGGTCTAGGAAACCACACTCCCTCTCAGGGAGGAGAGGGTGGGGGGTTGGCCACATAGTAGGGCAGCGCTGATCTCCTGTCCCCTGCCCCAAGCCAGCTCCTCCCCCAACTGGGAGTCCCCTTCTCTTCCTCACTGGCTTTCAGGAAGAGTGACAAGTGTCCCTTAGAGAGGGCGTGACTTTTCCCCAGGTAGGATAGTTAGGCCCTGAGCCAGGTCCATTCGAGAGATAGCACAGGACCGAGGGACCCTGTCCTGGTCTATGGTGGCCTTCCTTCTGGTGACTGAGCCTCCAGCCCCCGAGTCAGGCCAGCGCAGGCAGGGCTCCTGACTGGAGCTCGGAAAGGAGGGAAGGTGCTGTGTGAGGACTCTAGGGCCCCAGAGCACCTCCCCCCACCGCCAAGCAGGAACCCCTATGGCTACTGATCCCACCCTCCCATCCACAGACTGCTACGTGGACCTGCGAGGCTCTCCGGCCCCCCTACCCTCTACCCCCACGATGCCCCTGTTCCCTCATGTTCTGGACCTGCTGGCCCCCCTGGACAGCAGCAGCAGGGCCCTCCCTGGCGCTGAGAGCCTGGACGACTTTTCTGACGGGGATGTCTTTGGGCCGGAGCTGGACACCCTCCTGGACTCACTGGTGAGCCGAGTCGCCGCCCTTCTGCTCCCCGGAGCCCCTCCCCCAGCCTGGACCCCAGCATATTCATCCTCCTGTCCCACAAGCAGGGGCGGGGGGTCCCATCTCCATGTCACAGTTGGAGAAACTGAGGCCTGAGGAGGGAAAGGGACCTGCTTGGGATACAAACATGAAGCTCTATAGAACGCACAACCATGGGGCACCTGGGAGGCTCAGATGGTTAAGCGTCTGCCCTTAGCTCAGGTCACGATCTCCAGGTCCTGGGATCGAGCCCCGCATCAGGCTCCTGGCTCAGTGGGGAGCTTGCTTCTCTCTCTCCCCCTCTGCCTCTCCCCCTGCTTGTGCTCTCTCTCTCTCTCTCTCAAGTGAATAAATAAAATCTTAAAAAAAAAAAAAAGACTGCACAACCAGAGGGACCGTGAAGATCCCTGGCTCCACTCGTGGGATGGGTTGGGGCTGAGGCACAGAGGGTTGGCTTGCCTGCCTGGGGCCTGGGGAGCCTGCCTCTGCCCAGGCTAGGGTGGTCAAATTCTCCTCCAACCCCTCCTTCTGTTCCTCACCTCACAGTCCCTGGTCCAGGGTGGCCTGCCTGGCAGCGGCGTGCCCAGCGAGTTGCCCCAGCTGATACCTGTGTTCCCCGGTGGGACCCCACTGCTGCCACCTGTAGTGGGTGGCTCCATCCCCGTCTCCAGCCCCCTGCCCCCGGCCTCCTTCGGCCTTGTCATGGACCCCTCCAAGAAGCTGGCTGCCTCTGTGCTGGACGCCCTCGACCCCCCAGGCTCGGCACTGGACTCCCTCGACCTGCTGCCATACTCGGATACACGCTTGGATGCCCTCGACAGCTTTGGCTCGACCCGTGGTGCCCTGGACAAGCCCAACTCCTTTGTGGGTGAGGCCTGGGTGGGCACGGGCACCCCCACCCCCTTGGCAGTTTTCAAAATACCACGGCATCTCCAGTCTCTGGGGGGCGGAGCTGGGATCACCACTCAGTTCAGCCGAGGTCCAGACCCTCTGTCCCCATCATGGTTCAGGGCCACCGCCTCAGAGTTGCCTTGTCTCCTACAGTGTTCAGCCCAGTGTGGGGCTGAGGCCAGAGGGGCTGGGTGTCTTGTTCAAGACCAGACAGTGGAGCTGTGCTAGGCCAGGACTCTGAACTTGCAGTATAGTGCTCTCTGGCCAGCCTTCTGGGGCCCTGGGGTCGCCGGGCTGTTAGGATCCCACAGGGATGATCCTGAGGCTGGGGGAAGGGCTGCCAGGCCACAAGCTCCTTCAGCACCACTCTGAGTGGGGCGCCAGGGGCCCAGAGAGGAAGCAGAGCTGTCAGGGCCCTCGCAGGACCAGCTTTCAGATGCTTGGACCTGGCCCAGGCCACTCGTGGCTCAGGGGGATTCACGAGGCCACAGGAGCCAAAGGGAGACTTCCTGAAGTCGCTGATGGCTGAGGGAGGTCTTAAAGGAAAAAGTCCTTGCTGTCAGGGGGAGCAGGTGACACAGGCTTGCATGACTGAGGGACTGGCCGATGAGGAGGGTCGTCAGCAAGAGGGGAGGGTGGGTTGGGGGCCTTGAAGAGCTGAAGCTGGTGTCAGAGGACCTTTGAGCCACACTGAGAGCTTGGGCTTCTTCTGGGGGCAGTGGGGGCCACGGCAGGTGTAAGACAGGCTGCTCGTGCTCAGGCTGGGACACTGCTCTGTCCTTGGGCAGTGGCCTTGAGGGTAGGGTCAGGAGATCAGCACAAACGGTAGAGGCTGTGTGGCCTGGGTGGTTTCAACAACTTAGAAATGCCTATGAGAAAGTCCTCAGAGAACTTCTCATCCCTTTGGGCCAGGGCGGGTGACCCCTGTGTCTTCTTGCCCAGAGGAAACCAACTCACAGGACCATCGTCCCCCAAGTGGTACGCAGAAACCAGCCCCCTCGGTGAGTGCTTGGCGCAGATCTGTGACCAGGTACCCTGTGCCCTCTCGGGTGGAAGGGAAGTGGGTGTGGGCTCCAGAGTGGAGGTGAGCCTTCCGCATGGGATGGGGTCCTGCACCCCCCAAGGAGAGGCACCCTCAGAATGGCCTCTGCCTAGCCCTTCCAAACTGAGCTACATGCTGGGAGGGGGAGCTGAGGGCACGGCCCAACCCTTGTCTGACAGAAGAGGACATTGAGGCTCAGGGCTTAAGTAACTTCTCCAGGGTTAGTAACATCCCTGGGCTCAGGACTCATCTCATTCTGTTTAGGAGAGCCCTTGGCCAGGTAGCAGGCAGCCTGCCCTCTGCACTCTGGCCTCAGCGTAGACACTAGCTGTGTGGCCCTGGGGAAGTAACCTAACCTCTCTGGGTCTTGCCTTTTTCCCCATCTGCTGCTACTCTGGGGCTTGGGAAGTAGAGGCTGGGAGCGGGGAGGGGATGTGCATAGGCCCCGACTGGGGCCATTCCTGTTTCTCTGCTTTCATGTTAGGCTTTTGCTCAAGGGAAGGTTCTGGGTCAAGATTAGTGTCACCCATGCACCCCCTTGAGGCAAGTTCAATCCCAATGTTACAGATTCTTGGATCACGTTATAAGGAATTTCCTTATATAAAGAATTCCCTGGCCGGTAGGGTAGGAGAAAGGGGTGGGTCCTGGGCTACAGTTCTGCTCTTGGGTAGGATGGGGGGGTCATAGAGCCCCCCAACCTCTGGTGCCCAGGCTGGCTTCAGTGGCTCCAGCCAGGGTCCGGTGCCCAAGACGGCCAACCTCCTCCTGTCACAGCCCGAGCCCTCCATGCCCAACACCGCCTTGCTCATCAAGAACCCCTTGGCTGCCACCCATGAGTTCAAGCAGGCCTGCCAGCTCTGCTACCCCAAAACAGGTAATGTGACGCCTTCCTTTTCCTCTACCCCTCCGCCCAGAGACACTGGGAATCCGGAATAGCCTCCCGGGGTGACAGAGCCCTAGTGTACCAGTCAGAGGAAAATGTGGGAAAACTGGAGCCCCTCTGTGTATTTTGAGCGGGTGGGGAGTTGGGGGAAGGTGTAGAACATGGGGTTCTGGGGCTTTCAAAATTGCCACAAAGGCTAGAGGAGCAGAAGCTGGGAGTCTCCCCAGCCTCTGGGCTGCTCCTTCACAAGCCCAGGACAAGAGCTGAGTTGTGCCGCTCTCACATGGGAGTCAGGGGCCGCTGCATCACAGCCTCCCACAGCCCAGAGGCTGCCGCACGGCCATGGAGTGGCGTCCAGCTGGCTGCGGCAGAAACACGTTAGCCCACACCTCATGCCACCTCCACTTCACCATCCACTTCTCCCATGAGAGCATCTCCCTGGGTGGATACAAACCTGGCCTGGAACCCTGGAGGCAAAGGAGTCTGGGAAATGTAGTTCCTAGATTCCCAGCCCCCAAATCCAAGGGAGGTGACAGAAGCCGTTCACAGTAGATGTCCAATGCTGGGAGACAGTTTTCAGCACACCCGGAATCTTAGAATTCTAGTCTGAGACTCATTTGCCAGAATCCCGGACGTTTTAGTGCAATATTGTTTTGGGAGGCCGAGTTTAAAAGTCTTAGCAGTCTAGGATTCTCCATCTGAGGGGTATGAGTTGACAGGACCTCAGAGGCTGTCCAGTTGTTGTCCACACACTGCAGGACCTTCCCCTTTACCCCCGGCCGCATGCATGTCACCCCTGAGAGTCCTCCCAGCAAAGTGCCCGTGGACCTGCAGGGGCGGGGAGCAGGGCGCCATCTTGCTGGATGGCTGCGCCCATGATAAAGTCTTTCTTCACACGGACCTCAGGCTGCCTCCCCAGTCCACACACCCGCGGCCTCTCATGCCCTGTGGACTGCGCAGCTGGTGCTGGCACAGCCGGGTCGCATGGCGTCCCCACGGGGCTATTTCCCCGTTGTCAGTGGGGAGGAGGCCCTGGGTCAGAGACTTGACCGGAGCAGAGCTGGGAGTGTGAATTCGAGCAGCGCCCTTCCAGGCAGGATGAGAAAGGGACGGGCCTCCTCTCTGCCAGGTGCTGTCTTCCTCATTCCTTCTAGAGAAATCCTGGAGAGTCTCAGTGGTGATGGAAGGGGGGTGGGTGCTAGAAAGGGATCCTTGGAGGGGCCCCCTGTCTCTAGGGAGCATTTGGTGAGGAAAGGAGGCCCAGCTGACAGAGGTAGGTTTTTAGGCAAGGGTCCAAGTCCCACTGCTTGAGACCATCAGCTGTCACCCTTCAGCCCTCCACCTGAAATCTGTCTCTGTCCATATGTCCCCGCAGGGCCCAAAGCGGGCGACTACACCTACCGCGAGGGCCTTGAACACAAGTGTAAGCGGGACATCCTGCTTGGCCGGCTCCGGAGCTCCGAGGACCAGACCTGGAAGCGGATCCGGCCCCGGCCTACCAAGACCAGCTTTGTGGGCTCCTACTACCTGTGCAAAGGTGGGTGCGCTGCGGTGGGGGCCTAGCTCCTCTCACACCCAGCCTTGGCTCTGCCCTTCCTCACTGGTGGGCAGAGGAAGACATTCATCGAGGAGTCATCCCACAGCAGAATGAGCATCTAGGCCCTGTCTTGACAGCTCCACAGACTGGGGGAGAACATTTGAGATGTTCCATTCCAGCTAAAGCCCCTATCGAGTGTGAGGGCCAGGCGGTCCGTGGAGAGTCGTTGCTGTCACGGCTGCAGGGTCCCGAAGGACTGTGGGAAGGATGTGGGGAGAAGCCACATAAAGCACATAGGACTGGTACATAGTAGAGTAAATGGATTGATAAATATTAGCTTTTAAATGTTATTGTGTTGCCATTGTCCCCACTTTTGGCTCACGTCGACATGGCCGGTATTTAATGGACGTTTGTCGGGTACCTTGCTTGCCGACTTCAATTTCCCAAGCAAGCGTCTTGGAGCAGTCTTCACAGCTCTCTACAAGTAGTCACAACATTGCTGGGCACTTTTAGTGTCGCCCTTCTGTACCCACCATCACAAATCCTCACAACTCAGGGCTGGGAAGCTAAGGCTTCAGGAGGCTCCGCCTTTGTCCCTCAACACAGCCGGAGGCAGTAGCCCTAGGCTCTCTGGACCAGCGACCTGTCCTCCCAGCAGGATCTTTTTTTTTTTTTTTTTAAAGATTTTATTTATTTATTTGTCAGAGAGAGAGAGAGGGAGAGAGAGCAAGCACAGGCAGACAGAATGGCAGGCAGAGGCAGAGGGAGAAGCAGGCTCCCTGATGAGCAAGGAGCCCGATGTGGGACTCGATCCCAGGACGCTGGGATCATGACCTGAGCCGAAGGCAGCCGCTTAACCAACTGAGCCACCCAGGCGTCCCCTCCCAGCAGGATCTTAAGGACATGTCGCTTCTGGGCTTGAAGGCCTCAGTCAGCCCTCCCCTGGCCAGTGTAGATGAAGTCCATACTCTCTGAGGCTTACAAGTCCCCCGTCTGTAACCACTCCCCAAACACCCAGAACCCGGACTCCTTTGCACACTTGATCTTGATCTTGAACTTGATCAAGCAGCGCCCGGATCTTGGGAAGCCATTCCATACAGGGTCCCCCGCCCGGTGCAGAGCTGGTTCGGGCACAGAGCAGCCAGTGGTGACCATCTGTCCATTGGCTCCCTTGTCCTTGTGTGCCAGCAGCCTGGCAGAAGGGTGGGGCAGGGCAGACTTAGAGTGTGAGCAGGGGAGAGAAAGAAAAACCGTTTCCGCCACCAGGAGATGGCAGGACTTCGGGTCATGAGCCTGCTGCCCTCCCAACTCCCTGGTCCCCAGGGGGTTTTTTTGTTTTTTTTGTTCTGTTTTTTTGTTGTTGTTGTTTGTTTATTTATTTATTTATTTATTTATTTATTTATTTTAAGATTTATTCGACAGAGAGACAGCCAGAAAGGGAACACAAGCAGGGGGAGTGGGAGAGGGAGAAGCAGGCTTTCTGCCAAGTAGAGAGCCTGATGTGGGGCTTGAACCCAGGACCCTGGAATCATGACCTGAGCTGAAGGCAGACGCTTAATGCCTGAGACACCCAGGCGCCCCATGCTTTTTGTTTTAAAGTAGGTTCCAGGGGCGCCTGGGTGGCTCAGTGGTTAAAGCCTCTACCTTCGGCTCAGGTCATGATCTCAGGGTCCTGGGATCGAGTCCTGCAGCGGGCTCTCGGCTCAGCAGGGAGCCTGCCTCCTCCTCCTGTCTCTCTCTGCCTGCCTCTCTGCCTACTTGTGATCTGTCTGTCAAATAAATTAAAAAAAAAAAAAATCTTTAAAGTAGGTTCCACACCCAGCGTGGGGTTTAGACTCCTGGCCCCGAGATCAAGAGTTACATGCTCTACCGATTGAGCCAGCCAGGCACCCTTGGTCCCCAGGGGTTTTATTATTTCACTTAATCTGCACAACAACCCAGTGGTCTCTGTTTATGGGACAGACAGCTGAGGAATAACAGGGAATCCCAGCCCAAGTCTGCCAGATTCCAAGGCCCAGGCCCTTAACCAGTGGTATTGTCCTGGTGCATAATGAGAATAAAACCCTGTGTATTTATTTCAAGGCTTGTGTTCATCTGCAAAGCCCTTCATCCTACCTCTCATCCTGCCCAACCCCCAAAAGGCAGCTTTGTGGGGTGGTACGGTGGGATGATTGCATCCTTGGTGGATGGAAAAGGCAGGCACTGCCCTCAGCATAGGTGTAGAGCAGAGAAGGGACCTGGCCTGGGAAGGGCTTTCCCTGGCTCTGTGGCTTGGCCCCACCCGAGTCCCAAGCAGCAGGCCCCCCGCCCTCCACCACGGTGGGGATGAGCCTGAGTCCCGCCTGCTGCAGCAGAGGTCCTGGGGGCTCTGCGGGCTACCGTCCCGCCTGGCAGAACGTGTGTCCTGTTGCCTCTTTGCAGACATGATTAACAAGCAGGACTGTAAGTACGGGGATAACTGCACCTTCGCCTACCATCAGGAGGAGATCGACGTGTGGACAGAGGAGCGGAAGGGCACCCTCAACCGGGACCTTCTCTTTGACCCACTGGGGGGCGTCAAGCGTGGCAGCCTCACCATCGCCAAGCTCCTTAAGGAGCACCAGGGCATCTTCACTTTCCTCTGTGAGGTACCCGCGCCCCTGTCCCACTTGCCTGCCGCCCCACAGTCGATGGCACAGATGATACTGGGAGGGGCTCCCTGGAGTGCCCTGTTACCAGATGTCAGTCCCGACACCTGGGGGTTTGGGAGGCCTGACTGGAGAACACTAGGTCCTTGGACTGCCAGAAAGGCCCATAAGACCCTGTCTTGCTAAAGAAAAGAAAGAGAGTCCTGCCCGCTCTTTCCACGTGGCCATCAGAGGCCAGGGTGGGCACCGGACCCTGTACGAACTTGCCCTCCCCACATCTCCTTGTCCAGCTGTGCGGGCTCTGATGCCCAGCATGTCTCCCTGCCCACTTGCCTGCCTGTATCCAGGCTGTCCCCTCTCCCGGGAGCGCCCTCCCTGTGTTCCCATATCTTGGACGCTCTGAGACTCAGCTCTGATCCCAGCATCTCTAGCAAGTTGTCATAAATTCCTTCCCCAGAGCTGCCACAGCAGACCCTGCCGGCCCCCGGCTTCCCTGCCCAATCGGAGCATGATGAGGGCAGTGTCAGGGTCAGATCCCTCTCCACGTGGAGCCAGAGGTCTGGATCCGGGTTGCTGGCAGGGTTGGTGCCACTCAGCCCAACCTTGACCCAGTGCACAGCCAGCCCTTCCCCCCGCAACTATCAGAGCAGGTGGACTGGCCGCTCCCTTCAGAGCTCCCAGCCAGCAGCTGCATGTACTTTCCAAAGCATTTGCAGTTATATTGTGTCCTTTCTGAGCTTCCCAGTGAACCTGTGGGACAGCAGGCAGGGTCACCCCAGCGTCCAGCTGAGGAAACTCAGGCCCAGAGACCTAGAGTTACACCCTGCCCCAGGCATCTGGAGTGGTGGGACCACAGAGCCACAGCCCAGGTTATCCAGGGGCCAGAGTCGGAGAGGTGGGGGCCACCGAGCCTGAGGTGCCCTTTCTCACTCCCCTGACTTAGAGCAGGGCTAGCAGGGACCCAGTCTGCCCCTCCCGGGGTGGCTGTGCTGGGTCCCAGCCCCTCTCCTCCCCGGGCAGATCTGCTTCGACAGTAAGCCCCGGATCATCAGCAAAGGCACCAAGGACTCCCCGTCGGTCTGCTCCAACCTCGCTGCCAAGCACAGCTTCTACAACAACAAGTGAGTGGGACCCACAGCCTGGGCCTGGGAGCAGGGGGCCCGCGGAGAGCCGGGGTGGTTCAGATCCCTGGGGAGCAACTGATGGGTGGATCTAGGGTGCCAAGGCGAGGTGCAGAATTTAGGGCTCAGAGCCAGCATCTTACAGTCTCTGTTGTACTGATGGGGCTTGGAAGTGGCTCACTCAGTAGGCACGTGAGAGGCCACTTCTCTGACTCCCGTCCGGTACCCTCCACTCTCATGACATTGGCGGCAGACAATGAGTAGGAGGGCCTGGGTCAGGCCTGGCACCCACCTTTGCTCCCTCTGACTCCCCTCGGCTCCGCCCCCACATGGATGATTAGAGCCCGGGGCCCTGAGTCAGAAAAACCTGGGTCCCCTCCCAGCCTGGTCAATGCCTGTTTCATGTCCTGTGGCCCTCGGTTTCCCTGTCTGTGAAGTTGATGATGAAGCCAATCTTCTAGGGTTGCCGCGAGCATCGTAAATTCCTGTCCCACAAATCTAATATATTTGACTTGTGTTTTATCTCAACTACCAGACCATTCCTTCTGTAGCTCAGGAGAGCACCCCTTCCCCCCAGAGGCTCAAAATACCCTATCATCTTTGTGTTCTCGCTGCGGTTCTGTGGGTTCCGTATTTTCCTTACTCCCCTCCGAATCTGGCTGGATTGCAGAATTATGGTTGTGTGTGTGTGTGTGTGTGTGTGTGTGTGTTTTAAGATTGATTTATTTATTTGAGAGAGAGAGAGAGCATGAGTGGGACGGGCAAAGGCAGAGGGAAAGAGAGTCTCAAGCAGAGTCCATGCTGGGCAGGAGCCCCGCACTGGGCGGGAGCCCCACCCGGGGCTCCGGCCCACGACCCCAAGATCACAACCTGCAGAGTTACCTCTATGATTACGAAATACAAACTAAAGAACAACAACAAATAAAATAAAATAAAATTGCTGTCCCAGAAAAGGTTCTAGAATACTGCTTCTCTGGTTCTGGGGCATCAGGCTGGGAACCTGCCCATCTTCTACCCCCCATTCCTCTGCTGGCACTCCCTTCTCCCAGCCTTCTAGCAGGTGGGAACTGTGGCCTTCTGCTGGCAGTGCCGCCTTAGAGCTGGCCCTGGATTGAGGCCAGGAAAGGAACACACTGCCAGGACGGCCTGAGTGTAGGACCCTCACCTCTTGCCTACTGTGCTGTCCTATTCTGGAAGCCTTTTAATAGGGCAGGAAGCCCCTCCCCTTAGGCTTGCACTGTACCTGGGAGAGCCACCCCGCAGGACTCGAGGGAGAGGGGAGGGGGCTGCAGCCTGCATCGTGCCCCTCCCCCACACCCTCTGCCTGCCAGGTGCCTGGTGCACATCGTCCGCTCCACCTCCCTCAAGTACTCCAAGATCCGCCAGTTCCAGGAGCATTTCCAGTTCGACGTGTGCCGCCACGAGGTGCGCTACGGCTGCCTGCGGGAAGACAGCTGCCACTTCGCCCACAGCTTCATCGAACTCAAAGTCTGGCTGCTGCAGCAGTACTCGGGTGAGGGGACTGGGCAGGGTCGGCCAGGGGGTAGGGGAGAGGCGCAGAATTGGCCCGAGGGTAGATGGGCCAGCCCTGGGCAGGTGGCAGAGGGAGGTCACAAGGGGCAGTTACTTGGTGGGGAGGGGGCTCTGCAGGAGCTGTCCCCCCTACCCCCCAGACATCAAAGGACACAAAGGACACAAAGGACGCAAAGGCTCTGCTCTCAGGGAGCCTCCCATTCCAGAAGGGTCTTGGGTTTATCCCTGGCTGGGCACTGCAGGGGGAACACACGTAGAAAGGGAGAGGAGGCAGAGCCCCGTTGTCTGGTTGGTCACCAGCAGGTCACTTCCTCTCACTGAATCTCCATTTGTCAACCCCTGTGAACTGGTGATTGTACCCTCCACCTCGTGGCGCCTGGGCGGCTCAGTGGTTAAGGGTCTGCCTTCAGCTCAGATCCTTGCTCTCCGGGAACATCTGCGATCTATAAGTAAGGGCAAGGCAGGCCGTGTAACCAGTAGTATAAATCCCACATTCCATCTGTTCTAGGACACAGGTTTCCCCCACTGTGTTCTGTAATGTAATTTAGCAGCACTGTTTTGGATGTAACATAAAATAACGGTGCATCTAACAATTGATGTCCTCTTAGAGTTGATGAAACAGGGTTATGTAATTTCAGACGTGATCAGTGCTGAGAAGAAAGTAAAGCAAAGCAAAAGGCTGGGGAGGGGCTCAGGCTGGGGCATTTGGGATAAGATGGTCAGGGAGGGCCTCCTGGGGAGGTGTTGTTTGAGCGAGGAAGGGTAGGGCGAGCATGCCGGGCAGAGGGAGGGCAAGGCTGGAGGCCTTGAGGCAAGAGCCAGCTTGGAACAGAAACACTGCCCGTGAGAGCGGAGCGGCTTAGTGCCTGGCGGGAAGAGGTTGGTAGGGACCCAAGTGTGTAAAAGTCTCTAGGTCGTGCACAGAGTCGGGGTTGTTCTGAATATGCAGGGTCTGGAGGGATTGGGGGGGTGGGGGTATATGACGGATCAATATTTTTTAAAAGTCGCTCTGGCTCCTGGGTGGAGAATAGAGGGGTGAGGGCGAACAGAGGGGGAGCAGGGAAGGTGTGGCCCGGGCCAGGGCGACAGTGGCAGTGGTGGAAGGAGTGATCCTGTTCTAGGGATATATTGATGGTGGAGCCAGCAGGAGCTGTTGATGGACCAGATATGAAATAGGAGACAAATGATGGCCTCAAGGTCACTGCAAGGTTTTGAGCAGAGTAACTGGAAGGATGGGGTTGCTATATTCTCAGAAGGGGAGGCTGTAGAAGGACCAGGTTTGGGGGGGAGGGGGCGTCCCATCAGGCTCAGTGTGGAACGTAGGGAGTTTGAGCTGCCTCTTGGATTTCAAGCGGAAATGTGGAGCAGGCAGCCGGACGGGGAAATTTGGAAGTCACAGGTGAGGTCTGGGCTGTATTTGGGAATCCTCAGCAAGAAAATGGGTATCAAGTACGGTGCCTGGCCCAGAGTAAGCCTCCAGTGACCAGCGGTCACCATGGAGCAGTATCCATAGGACAATGTCAAAAGGAAATCAGTCTGAGAAAGGGACTGGAGGAGACGGGAGAGGCTCCAAGCTGTGCCTCAGAGGCTGGGTTCCACCGTCAGCAGTCGGACTAGGAAGGTCTGGGCCACCAGGTTCGGGTGTCTGGCCCTTTGCTGACCTTAAACAAAGAGCATTGGCCCCTCATCGAGCTAGTGAGCCAGGCTGGGCCAGGCGTGGAGCCCTGAGAACAGTGCGCTAGGGGCTGCCAAGCAGGAGTCAGGCCTGAGACCCTGCTGAGGGAGGGGGGCTGAGTAGCTGGGGAGACCCTGGCATGAGGGCAGGGGAGTTACCATGCCCGGCCGCCGGCCCAACACCTTTCTCCTGCATTTCCCCACTCTTGGCTTCATGGATTCTCCTGCTCCCTGTGAGGGCTTAGAGCAGGTCCTCCATTCCCAACTGAACAAACAGGCCCAGAGAGGATGAGTGTTTTCCCCGCTCCCCATGTCTCTCCATGGCGGGGCCTGGCTGGGGAACGGGGCTCCTTGTGCCTGGGCCCGGGTGCACCCTGCCAATCCCCTGCCTCTCTCCTCGCTGAGCTCCTTCACGGACGCCCGTGTCTGGTCCTGCCCTCCACAGGCATGACCCACGAAGACATCGTCCAGGAATCCAAGAAGTACTGGCAGCAGATGGAAGCCCATGCCGGGAAGGCCAGCAGTGGCTTGGTGAGGCCCTGGGTTGGCGCTGGGGGTGGGATCTGGTCCCCGGGGGCCATTCTCCATCCCTATAATGGAACCTCATTTCATACTTACCCAGAAAATTATCAGAATGGTACAAAGAATTCCTGTGTATCCGTTTCTAGGTTCCCCAGATAGTAACCCATTTTACCACATTCTACACTTGCTTCACCCTACGTGTGTGTGTGTGTGTGTGTGTGTGTGTGTGTGTGTACATCCACACATAAATATTTGTGTACAATTATATACATATCTTCTTCTGAACTGTTTGAGGGTGAGTTATAGACGTGATGCCGTATCACCCCTAAATACTTCGTGTCTGTTTCATAAAAATAAAGCCACGGTCTTACATAATAACCACAAGACAATGGCATCACAGAACTAACATTGGGATAATTTTTCAGATTATGGTGTCCTGTTAGTTAGATTTTGTGAATCATCCTGAAATCCCAAGTGACACTGCATTCATTAGTTGTGTCTGTCTAGTCTCTCTCTCTCTCTTTTTTTTTTTTTTTTGAAGATTTTATTTATTTATTGGAAAGAGAGAGGGACAGAAAGTGCACAAGCGGGGAGGAGGGGCAGAAGGAGAAGGGAGCCCAACTGGGGACTTGATCCCAGGATCCTGAGATCATGACCCGAGTCAAAGGCACATGCTTAACCAACTGAGCCACCCAGGCGCCCCCATCTCGTTTCCTTTAATCTAGAACAGTCCCCCGGCCTTTCTTGTCCTACATGCATTGATGGTTTTGAAGAGCAGCTGTCTTGTACAAGGCTCACCCATTTGAGATTGTCTGATGGTTCCTCAAATCCCAGAGCTGGTGTTATGTTCTCAGCTCAGTCCTCAGGAGGCCCGTCACTGCGGTGTGTCCCTTTACTGGTGATTACTTGGTTAGACGCACCTGCCCTGTAGAAGTTTCTCTACTGCGAAGTTATGTTTCCCCCTTCGTAATGCACAAGCGTCTTCTAGGGAGGGTCCCTGACACCCGTGTCAATATCCTGGTATTCCTTCCCACGGGTCGTATCACCTCCCATCCATCCCTTCTTCTGAAGAAGTGAGCTGTGGCACTGTGGCATTTGCAGATGGGGAAACTGAATCTCAGAGCATGCTAGAGACTAACCTGGGGGCACACTCAGTGGTGTAAATGCCTGGTTCTCTGACATCGCTCTGTTCCCCTACCACCCGACCCCATTCCCGCCACCCCTGAGGATGTCTCACCCATAAAATGGGGATCATAATCCTGCCTGGCATGTCCCGGGGTGGGCGTGAGGGTCACAGACGCTGACCAGGCTGCAGCTTTCCGAGTTCCTGCGCTTCACTGGGCCCTGTGCCCTCCCTAATCCTCCCAAGAGGTGGGGACCACTATAGCCCTGGATTACAGTGGGGACAGGACGGATGGTCTCGGGCCCAAGAGATAGTGTGAGGTGAGAGCTTCGTGCCATCCACACATGAGGGACACCCCCTTCCCCAGGCCAGGCCCACCCACTGGTCGCTTTGGGAGGAGGCTGGCCCCCTGGCCCCCACTGAGGCCAGCATGGGGGTGGGAGTGAACCAGGGAGCAGGGCAGGCTGGCCCCCAGGACTGCCTGGTCCCCCGGGAACATCTACCTCTCTCTCTCTCTCTCTCTCTCTCCCCCTAGCCTGTCTTTCTGCTCCTTTTTTCCTTCTCTTCCTGCTTCCTGCTTGCTCCCTCCTCTGTCCCTTCCTGTGCTGTCCTCTTCTCCCTTCCCCCTCCCTGCCATGTGGTTTGGTTTTTGTTCCTGGCCAGGATCCCGGTTGAAAAGCAGTGAGGGGCTTGGCTTGGACCTCCAGTGTTCTCTTAGAGGACGGAGCCCTCACTACCTCTCACCCCTTCCTCCTCCTCACAGCTGCCGCCAGGGTCCCCAGGTGTCCTGACAGGTTTCCACCCCCTCTTGCTGCCAGGGGCCCCACCAGACCCACCCAAGACGCCCCCCTTGGGCCTGGCTCTGGAGCAGGGCTTCTGTGCCAGGCTTGGCCGCGACTAGGGCATGCGGCATCTTGCTTGCTTGCCGTCAGAGGGCGGGGCTGGCAGCCCTGCGAGGCCTGTGAGCCCGGGTAGAAGCTGCTCGGGCCCCGTGCCCATGGCTCTGCAGCTGTGCCATCCCACAGAGAGGCACAAGCACCTGCCTCTCGCTAGGTTCCTGTCCTCAGGCCACTTACCGGGGAGTGGCTTAGCAACCTCTCCGAGCCTCTGCTTTTATCCAGTCACATGGGAACGACCCCACCTACCCTCCATCCCCACCAGAGCTGCCACAAGGAGCTGCTGAGGCTGTAGGGTTGTGAAAAGGGAAGTCAGTGAACTGGCAAGGCTGCCCATGAGAGCCGTCCCCACTTACCTCATCTGTGAAATGGGTGCCCTCAGGCTTCTGTGAGAATCCAGTGGAACACCTGGAAATCTGGAGTGATGTGAGAACCTCCTGCCCACTCCTAGCCCAGTGCATGCCCCAGTTACAAAGGTCTCCTTTTTCCTTGTCACCGAGGTGACATGGGGGTCATCCTTGGGCTGAGCCAGGCTGCGAGTATCTCCAGCACCAGACCAGGGGTCAGTGAACACACGTAGACAGAACCTCTTCCTGCTCAAGGACAGGCTCTGAACTAGGGAGTGCCAGGCACACAGGGGGCTCCCATGGTGGGGGACATGTGTCCTCTTCCAGCCTGCCGGGGAGAGAGCTGCCTGGAGGCATGACCCCCCATCTGCGGCTCCAGGGAGGAGAGGGGTGCTCTAGGTCACAGGAGAGGCAGTAGGTTAGCCAACATAGCTGTGTGAGGGGTTGAAGGGGGCAGAAGACAAGCCTGCTTGGGCATTTTTCCCACCTTTCACCCCCCACCCCATCCCAGGGGTGCAAAAGACTAGGCCATCCTGCCTGCCAAGGAAAGGCTAGAGAAGAAGATGGGCAATGAACATGGTGGGGCCCAAGGGGGTCCAGGGCTGCCTGGAAGTCTGTGCCACCCCCCAAGGCAGGCTCTTGTGTGAGTGGCTTCCCGCCCAGGCCCTGCTGTCCACCGGGCCCGGGCCTCATGCCAAGCTGAGTTGACCAACATGAGGCAGTTTAGGTAGTGTGGGAGCTGCTAGGATGGGCAGCTGCCACTTAGAAGCACTCCAGGGAAGGCTTCCTAGAGGAGGTGGGGCTCGAGCTGGGTTTTGAAAGTTCCCAAAATCGGCCTGAAGACGTCCAGAGGAAGGGCATTCCGGGTGGAGGGAACAGCATGTGCAGAAACATGCCAGGCGCAGAGAGATGCCAGCAGCTCCAAAGAGCAGACCCAGGGGACTAGCCAGGCAAGGCAGAGAGTGGTTGCAGGAACCAGGGGTCCTGTCCCAGGCCTGGCTCCCACACTCAGGCCAGCGGGGTTGCCTAGCATGGGGAGGTTACTTCCCTCTGGGAAGTAGTGATGGGCTGGCTCATTCTAAGGCTCCGGGTGGCCCTAGCACTCCGGGAGGCCACCTACGGGACAGACCCCAGGCATCAGCCTGGATGACTCCCAGCCCTTTTGCCCCACAGGGCGCCCCTCGGACACACGGGCCCAGCACCTTCGACCTGCAGATGAAGTTCGTGTGTGGCCAGTGCTGGAGGAACGGGCAGGTGGTGGAGCCTGACAAAGACCTCAAGTACTGCAGTGCCAAGGCCCGGCACTGGTGAGCTGGGCGGGGGCTGGGGGGGACCTGTGAGCCGGGCGGGGGCGGGGCCTGAGGGGGCACCGGTGAGCCAGACGGGGGATGCCCAGCAGAGTTGCATGAGGGAGGAGGCCGGGGCTGTCCCCCAGGCCTCCCCACAAGCCCCGTCTGTCCTGCAGCTGGACCAAGGAGCGGCGGGTCCTTCTGGTGATGTCGAAGGCCAAGAGGAAATGGGTGTCAGTGAGGCCACTGCCTTCCATTCGCAACTTCCCACAGCAATACGATGTGAGCGCCCGGAGCGGGGAGCAGGGTGGTGGTGGGAGCTCAGGTATGGGGGCTGAGGCGCCCCAGGAGGGCCTGCCTGCCGCCCGGGGCTGTGCAGACCGCGGCAGGACTCAGCCGGCTCTCCCCACGCCCACCTTGCAGCTCTGCATCCATGCGCAGAACGGCCGCAAGTGCCAGTACGTGGGGAACTGCTCCTTCGCACACAGCCCGGAGGAGAGGGACATGTGGACGTTCATGAAGGAGAACAAGAGTGAGGGCAAGAGGGGCGCCTGGGTGGCTCAGTGGGTTAAAGCCTTTGCCTTCGACTCAGGTCATGATCTCAGGGTCCTGGGATTGAGCCCCGCATCGGGCTCTCTGCTCAGCGGGGAGCCAGCTTCCTTCCTCCCTCTCTGCCTGCCTCTCTGCCTACTTGTGATCTCTGTCAAATAAAAAACCTTTAAAAAAAAAAAAAGAAAGAAAGTGTGAGGGCAAGAGCAGGCCCAGTGCCCCCGCAGTGCTAGACCCTCTCTTCAGCAGGCCCAGGAGCACCTGCTCCTTCTCCCTTTGCCACCCCAGACCGTACCCTCTCTGCGTCTTCTCTTGCTGACTGGGCAGCCCAACAGCAAGGCCTGGGGTGCCCCCAGCTCACAGGTCCAGGGGTGGGGGGATTGGGGCAGAATGGAGGGAGGATCCCTTCCCACCGAGCACCTCTCTTCCCCTCCAGTCTTGGACATGCAGCAGACCTATGACATGTGGCTGAAGAAACACAACCCAGGGAAGCCGGGGGAAGGGACCCCAATCAGTTCTCGGGAAGGGGAGAAGCAGATCCAGATGCCCACAGACTACGCCGACATCATGGTAACGGCCTGCTTTGGCCCGGGTCTGAGGCTGATCTGGGAGGGTGTGGGGCGGGCCCGGCATCCCCGGGCGGGGGTGGGGGGTGGGCCGGGGAGCAAGGAGTGGGCACCCATGGCGGCTGTGCCCCCAGATGGGCTACCACTGCTGGCTCTGCGGCAAGAACAGCAACAGCAAGAAGCAGTGGCAGCAGCACATCCAGTCCGAGAAGCACAAGGAGAAGGTCTTCACCTCCGACAGCGACGCCAGCGGCTGGGCCTACCGCTTCCCCATGGGGGAGTTCCGGCTCTGCGACAGGTGCTCACTGGTCGGCCAGGGCCATGGGGCGGGCTCGGCGGGACCTGGCGGGCAGCGGGGTAGACCTGAGATGAGCCTGTGTCCAGCCCTGGCTCTCCCTGGCCTGGAGAGAGCAGCACACAGAGGGGGGTGTCCCTCGAGGGGACAGCTGCTCCTGGGTGTGCGGAGCATGGGGGCACGGCGGGGCTGGGTGGGGTGGGCTCAGAACTGCCAGACCCCCACCCGGAGCCCTGGGGCAGATCCCAGAGGGGGCTGGGACGGGCCAGCTTTCATCGGGACCCAGGCGCCCAGGGAGAGGCTTGCCTTCGGGGGAGGTTAAGCCGCGGGTCCACAGCTGGTGGTGGAAAGGGTGCGGGGCTTGGGCAGTGAGCCTCCTGCTGCCCACAGGCTCCAGAAGGGCAAGGCCTGCCCAGATGGGGACAAGTGCCGCTGCGCTCACGGGCAGGAGGAGCTCACCGAGTGGCTGGACCGGCGTGAGGTGCTGAAGCAGAAGCTGGCCAAGGCCCGCAAGGATATGCTTCTGTGCCCACGGGACGACGACTTTGGCAAATACAACTTCCTGCTGCAAGAGGATGGGAACACCACTGGTGCCGCCCCGGAAGCCCCTGTGGCCGCCGCTGTCACCGGGGAGTAGGGCCAGCTCTGGGCCCTCGGGTGAAGTCCTAGGGTCAGGGGCAGGGGTGGGGACAGAGGGCCTGATAGGAGGGCCAGGACAGGCTGGGGCTGGGGGTGGGGGGCCGCCCTCCTCAGGCAGCCCCCGGCCCCCTGGGGCCCTGTCCATCCTCTCTGCCCCCACCACCTGTGTGCATACCCAGGTGCACGTGCTGCAGCCCTAAGCGGTCCCAGGGTCCTCATCCTGCTGGAACCCCGGGCAGATACCCTCCAACCCCCGGCTCTTCTGGTTGGGGAGGGAGGGGCCTGGCCGACCCCTCCAGCTTCAGCCTACAGCTTTAACTTCTGTCTGGTCCTAAAGGGGGCCCAAAGCTCAGGGCTGGGGAGCCTGGGGTCCCCACTTGAATCTGCAGCGGGAGGGTCCTTCTCCCTGCCCCACCCTCCCCCCATCCTCACCTCCCCTGGAGGGGAGGGCAGATCAGGACACAACAGAGGGCTGGAGGCCCCAATTAGCTTTAAAATGCAGCCCCAGGATGGAGCTGGGAACACAATACAGGTCGCTTGCCCTCTGGGGCCTCAGTTTCCCCTGTGGTTAGAAGAGTGGGAGGGGCTGGGCTTGATGATCTCTGGAGCTTCTCCACTCAGGCCACCAGCCCAGCCCTCCTCCTGTGGGCCACGGAATGTGGACTGTAGGTGCTCAGAGTCCTTGGAGATGACTCGGCCCAAAAGCCCTTACTGCAGAGAGGGAGACTAAGACCTGGGAAGGACGGGTGATCTGCCAGGCTCTCCAGCCCAAGGCACGAGGTAGAGCCTAGAGGCAAACTGAAGTTGAAAGGTTAAAGACCAGATGTCTGCTGGACCCTCCACGCTCTGGGCAGGTCCATGACAGTCTCCAAATCAGTGTGGCATTGGGTCCCAGGCAGCGCCCCCCTGTGGGCTGAGGAAGGGAGGCTCAGGGGGCTGGTCATGTCAGCACCCTGCAGAGGGACTGTCCCCTCCTTAGGATGGTGGTGGGGAGTGTGGCAGCAGGTTACTTCCCACGCCCACTTGGGGTACTGGTAACGGGCTGGGCACCCATGGACGCACCTTCTGCAGGATGAACCGGAAGGAAGGGGAAGTGTGGGGGTCAGGGAACATGGAGAGAAGGGAGATGACCCTGGGCACCCAGCATGGCCCTCTCCCTCCTCTCCCCAGACCTAGACGTACAGTTGTGCCTGTCTGTCCTAGCCTTCCCTGATTCCCTGCCCTGCCAGCTGCCTGGGACCTCAGCCGACCCCCAGCCCCTGCCCCTAGCCACTAAGCCCTATCCCATCCGTCTCATCTGACTTGTCTGCGTGCGCCCCTTCCTCTCCATCCCACTCCCTATGGGCAGACCCAGCCTCTCCTGGTTCCCAAGACATTCCAGATTGTCCCACGCGGTTGGCACAAAGAGTGGGGCCCCCCCGGAAGGAACCGGGGCACAGCAGGAGTCAGGTGTGGGGGTGAGACAGAATGGAATGCCCCTCATTTCTCCTCAAGCAAGGATCGATAGTGAGTGATGATGTGATTCTGGGCACCCGGGCACAGAGAACCCTGTTTCTCTAGCCGTCACTGCCCAGCCTTCCCCAGTAACCATGGCATGCACCCTTTCCTCTCCCTGTCCCCTTCCCCCAGCGGGCCGGCACCCCGGTGCAGGCAGCATAACTGGAGGGGAGGAAAGACCACACCCAAGGTGAGGGCCGTGGCCGTGAATGTCGATGACACTTGTTTTCCCTGATCCGTGGTGTTGCAGTCTGTCGTCACCAGCCTCGTTTTTAGTGTGTATATATGTCGCCCCCGTGATGCATATATACACAGGTATTAAATATATCGCTCTATATAATATTATATATGTGTGTGGTATCCAAGGAATGACTTCTAATGAGGGCTAAAGATAAAGAATTTGGCCAGAAAATGCAGCCATCCTGGTGTAATTAAGAGGGGTTTTTCAGATGCAGGGACTTAGAGCCGTGGGTTGGAGGGGGGTTGGCAGCGGGGGTGGGAGGCGCCCCGCCTGGGCCCCGTTTCCAGACCATTCTGGCCTCGCTGGGAGAGAGCGCTGGTGCTCCAGGAAAGGAAATGATTGGTGTTTGTCTCCCGCCCAGAAGAATAGGATTAGAGTCCAGATTTTCTTCTTCAACCTGTTATCCATCCAGGGGCCCTTGGGATCTGGGGCTCCCTGGCCTGGCCAGAGATGGATCCCCCCTGCCCCGGGTTGGGAAGAGAGCAAGAGGCAGGGGGTGGGGGGGATAGGAGTCCACTTTGAATGATGAGGGTGATTATTTCAGTCGTGACCCCAACTGGGAGGCTTAGAGAGTTGAATCAGGGGCCTGTGCCCACTGCCAGCGGGCAGACAAGACTTCAAACATGGTGGGGTGGGGGGCAGGTGCCCCAACATGAGTGTCCCTTTGGGGTAGGGGAAAGAGGGATGCTGCATTTCTCAGCTGGGCAGTAATCAATTTAATGGTCCTTTTAAAATGTCTGTGTATTAAAAATTTAAGAATACCACACTTTAATATTAAATATTCATAAGGTCTAGTATCTTGATAATAATGTAGATGTTTTAATAACAATTTTTGTCCTTCTTAAAATAAAATGAAAGAAACTTGATTCTTTTAGCCTTTGTTCTAGAAAATGTGTGCACTTTGACCTCCCCCCCCACCCCGAGGTGTTGCTCCTGTTCTTCCCTGCCTGTCCCTTGTGCCTGGGGGCCTGGGCTGCTTGGTATCTGTGGGGCAGAGCTGCCTGGCGTGCTGGGCAGGCCTAAAGGCGGACATTCCAAGGGGTGAGGGGCAGAAGGTCTGTGTCCCTGTGTAAACAGGGCAGCCCAGCTGACCCCAGCTCAGGCAGCACCTCGGCTGGCGGGGACAAGCTGTACTGAGTACAAGTGGGCCCAGCAGCCACCCTTCGCCCTGCTCCAGCCTGCCCACTCCCAGCCCTCTGCTTAGGGCCGTCAGAGGTACTCACCCCTCCCTGCTCCCATCAAGGGCACTGTCTTGAGTTCAGAGGGCTGGCTCTGTGCCCTTTCTGGGTGTGGCTTTTCCAGAAAAGTAAGGGGCCACGCCACGCTTCGGAATAAGATTCTGACTGCACCAGGGACTCATCGGGGCCCAGATTTCTCATCCTTAAAAAGGGAGAGTATATTAGATTGGGGATTCTCGAGTAGGGGAAGCCCATCTCTGCTGGGGTGAGAGGTGCTTTTCCAGATCTCTTGCATCGTGCGTGTCACGGGTGATGGAGGGGAATCCCAATGGGAGGGGCTGCACATGTTCAAGAACGAGCACTCACCCCACGGCTTGCAACTACAGTGTGGAGTGGCACTGGGACAGGGGTCCAAGGCCTGTGACTTCTCCAAGGTGGAGTCCTTTGGGTCAGATATGCAGAGGGGCTCAGGGAGTTGATGAATGTCCAGATGAGCCAGAGGAACCACCAACTTGACGGAGCGCCTTCTGCGCACAGGCACTGCATGCGGCGTGTCCGTTCTCTACTGCGGTCCTGCACGTTTGATGTCCAGCTCTTACAGATGTTCGGCAGAGGTTCCAATGACCCTCAGAAAGGAGACAGTAAAACGAGAACCACTGGGAACTGAGTGATTGGCAAAGGTCCCTTCGGCACTGATGTTCTGGGGTTCTCAGCACCCCTGGAAACACCGTAACAACCAAAGTGGCCCAGCAAGGTACCACCCCCGGAGGAAAAATGCAGGCCCATCCTCGGGCTGGAGAGATCATGAACCTGCATCCAGACCTCCTCGAACTCAGGAAAATCAAAGAAAGTAAGAAAAGCAGGACCTGGCGGATGAAATTCTTAAGTTCTCTACATTCCCCTAAATTCTCTTCTGGTCCTCCTTTAGCTCAAAGGGCTAAACAGTGAGCACCCACTCTATCTCAGGTCCTGGGAACACGGTTCCTGAAGAAACATGGCTTCCCTTGACTCCACAGTCTGCCAGGGGATACAGACCCACAAGGGAGAGTGTAGGAAGGTAGGATAGGCACAGTGGTGGGGGGTACTGCAGGTGTCAGATCCCCAGAGGGCTTCCTGGAGGAGGCCAAAAACCAGAAGAGAGGCTTGAAGAGATTGCCGTATCACTGTCATCAACGTGCACACACTGTCCTGCATCTGTCTTTTTTTTCTGTTGTATTTCACGTGTGCGTCTCCAAGCCCCCGTGAAAGCTACATATTTACAATCGGTGGCTGACCCTTCCCCCATCAAGGAGCCAGAGCTGGCTTGAGCAGCCTCCGGTTACTGAGCCCTTGTCTGTTTCTGATCTTCACGCCTGTGGGTAAGGGAGGCAGGGAGCGCCCCCCACCACCAGTATGGGCCCCCAGCAGGCTCCTCCTGCCGGCCTCCGGGGAAGCTGCTGCTAGGGAGGGCCACCTGGGCAGGTGGGGTGGCTGTCAGGGACCTGCAGGTGGGTGGGGGGAAGCTCTGCGCCTCTCTAGAGAAAGCCCTGGACGACTCTGCCAGAAAGCTCGTCCACATAACCCCCTATGGGGGGACCGTCTACGGTGGGTGTCAGACCTCTGAGCCAGGAAACCGAAGTGCAGATATTCCCAACATTGCCGCCTGGAGGTCCCTTCCAGAGGTCTCCAGATTTCTCTGCAGGCTCCCCCCTCCCTATCTTTCCCCTCTCCAGCTGCCTGACCCAGCAACCCGCTGATGTCGCCCCTGTGTGACCACAGGTGACGCTGCCAACTGGATACCCTGGGTGCAGAGGAGGGGTGCCACGTGGGCTGACTTGCAGTGGCATGAAAATCCCCTAAGGGTAGGGACCTGCCTGGCAGGGTTTGTCACAAGGTCTAGGCTGGTGCCAGGTATGCAGTAAGCACTCACGCACCGTCTTAGATACTTAGTACATTTGTACATTGAAAGGGTTCTGCAGAGGGGCGTCTGGGTGCCTCAGCCGGTGAAGCATCTGCTTTTGGCTCAGGTTATGATCCTGGGGTCCTGGGATCGAGCCCTCCCGGGTGGGGCTCCCTGCTCCATGGAGAGTCTGCCTCTCCCTCTCCTCTGCCCCTCCCCCCTGCCCCGTGCTCTCTCTCTCTTGCTCTCTCAAATAAATAAATAAAATCTTAAAAGAAGAAGAAGAAGAAAGTGTTCCGCAGAGTTCATGAGGATGAAATGTCATTCGGCAGGTGGCTCATTTCCGAGACAGGTAGGCATTTCCTGTTGCCTCTGGAATCGTGCAGTCTGAGGGCGCCCACCCACTCCACATTCGTGGTGAGCTGGTCTAGCACGTGAGGGGGTTCTTGGGCCAAGAGGTGGTTCAGTCAGGCCCAGCCTGAAAATCCCAGGTCAGCCTGAGGCAGCCAGCACCCCAGGCCCACCTCACCCTCACCGCCCAGTGTCTCAGAAGCAAAGGGCACTGGAAGGATAAATAAGAAACTAAATTTGTGGGGCACCTGGGTTGCTCAGTGGTTTAAGCCTCTGCCTTTGGCTCAGGTCATGATCTCAGGGTCCTGGGATCCAGTTCCACATAAGGCTCTCTGCTCAGCAGGGAGCCTGCTTCCCCCTCTCTCTCTCTACCTGCCTCTCTGCCTACTTGTGATCTCTGTCTGTCAAATAAATAAATAAAATCTTTAAAAAACAAACAAACAAACAAAAAAGAAACTAAGTTTGTTTATGAGGAAGAGGAATGGGGAGGAAGGAGAGGAGTAGAAATCAAAAGTGTTGAGCTTTGCGCCGTATAATGATTTTTGTATTCAAAACTTGAAATTAATTTGTAATTAATTGGGGGAAAGAGCATAGTTGGGGGAGGGCTAGTAGGAAAGAAGGGAGGGTGATCAGAAGACAGGCAGAGGGCTGTTGGGGAGGGGAGCGTCCAGAGAGGTTCCTGGAGAATTTTTGCTTCTGTACAAAGTAGAGTTTTGGAAAGCTCTAGAAATCATCTACATGGAGGAAACCCAGTGCTTATTGCATCCAGTTTGGCGTGTCGGAGACATGGAACCAGAGCTGAAAGGAGCTTCAGAGGTCACAACACCGAGGAGATTGGGAACTGAGATCTAGAGATCTTGTTCAAGATCCCACATCGGTGTGTGGCAGAACCGAGAGCCTGACACCATCCCCCACCCCCACCCCACCAGCCAAGTCTGATGTCAGTCTTCGGTGGAGGGGGACATGCAGAGCCTTGGCTTTGACCACACATTCAGGTGGCCTGGGGACCACAGAGACCAAGGTCTTGGTGAGAGGGACAGAAAGCAAACAGTCTATTGCCACTAAGGTCTGCAGGACGGGCTGGGAAGCAGGACATCACCCAAGAGGAGTCTAAGCCGGTTTGCAGAGCTGCTCCCTCTCGGGGGTGCCTGTTCCGCCTGCCCACCCAGGGCTGGTCTGCCGGGCACCTGCCTCTGTTCCCCTCCCCGGAAGACTAAAGGAATCCCAGACTGCAGCTTTCCTCGATTCTTTTAGGACAGCAAGCTTCAGGCTCTGCTGATGGTGCAAAGTCCCACTTACCCACACCCCGTGCAAACCCCCGTGCCTTGCAGGACACGCGTGCCTTGCATACAGGTGTCAGCGCCGAAGCACGCCAACACCCCTCGAGGCTCACAGGCTCGCAGGTACGTGCGTGAAGCCCCTTCCTGTGCGGGTGTGTGCTAACACAGAGTATGTCCTTTGTGCTGAGCTGCCTGGGGTGCTGGATGTCAGGTCCCAGCCCACACTGATTCCCAAGGCCGGCCCTGCCCTCTGCAGCGCTGGGCCACCAGCAACCCCCAACCGCCCCCACCCCCCGCCGAGTGTGCCTGAGTGTGCAGTGCACGCTCGCTGTGGGCGTGGAGCCATCTCACTGCTCTCACCTGGGAGCCTGGTTATGGCTCCCAGCCTTGGGGGGAACTTCCCTTTGCAAAGTTAGATAACAGGCCGGGCTCTCCGTCAGAGGATTGGCGCGGGGGCTCCACGTGCTGTGGCTGGCGCAGGGCCAGGCCCGCCCTGCCAGGCAGCGGGAAGGGAAGGCCTGGCTGCAGCGGGAGCTGGCGGGTGGCCGAGCCGGGGGTGGACGGGTGGGCCGGGGCCTCTACTGCCCATTGGCTGCCTCGGGCTCCCGCCCCGCCCGCCTCCAGAGCCTGCGGCTCCCGGGCCAGCTCCTGCCTCTCTAGCTGCTTCTGAACTCCCCCGAGCAAGCACCTCCTGCCGGGCCATGTCGAGCTGCGACCGGATTGGAGTGGCCCCTGCCATGGACATGCCTGAGGTCCTCAAGTCCCTGCTGGAGCACTCTCTCCCTTGGCCAGAGAAGAGGACAGGTAGGAACGGGGGTGGCCCGCGTTGGCCGTCTGCCCAGGTACCCTGGAGCGGGGGTGCGGGGGGGGGGGCAGTCACAGGCACGGTGGCAGGACTGACATCTCCGAGCTGGGGAGGGTCCCCGGCCGGGGTCTGCCCCTGGCCCCTCCCTGGGCAGGAGCAGGGCTGGGTGCAGAGAGGGACACAGTGGGGAGTGTCCCTGCACTCAGGGGCCGCCTCCTGGGCCTGCTAGCTTTGGGAAGCTGTGGCCACCGTGTGGCCACTGACAGGTGCCGTGCTCACGTGGGGCGAGGGCAGGACCAGAGCGCCCTGCTGGGACAATGCGCTGAAGGCTGACCGTTGATTAAGTTCCCTCCCTCTGCGCGTTGGGGTGGCGGCGGACTGGCGGAGTCTGTGGATCTGGGCCGTCTCCCGTGTCTGGAGAAGAGCCCTTCCTCCTTCCTCAGTTCGCCTGCTTCAGCTCCCGCTCGCTGGAGGGCTGAACCCCTGGATGGGATGGAAGCTGTTATGTAACAGGACCACAGGCTCGCAGCCCCGGTTCCTAGGAGACACAGGCAAACACGGGGCCCGGGAGCCCGCGGAGGAGGCCGTGGACAGAGGGCCAGAGCCCGCGCCAGGTGTCTCCTGAGCTCTGCCCTGAGAAGCCCCTGGCCAGACTTGGGGGCCCGGCCAGCTCAGGGTGCTCCCTCCTGATACATAAATCTCCAAATCTCTTCTGTTCTAAGATGTCAAGGGCTCACACCCGGGTCCTCAGGGCTCAAAATCCACATGCACCTTTAAAGGCATCCGGCTGTCCTCGGCTGCGGGAGTCTGACTTGAGAGCCCCACGTGTCCCCTCAGGGGAGCTTTCTCGGGCTCTCGCTCATCCTGCTGTGTCTGTCTCATCACCAGAGCCTGGTTGTCCCCGCAGGACTTCCTTCCAAAGGACTCTTAGCCATTCCCAAACTCTGGAGCCAGAGGACAGACACCACAGGCCCTGCCCTCTTTCTTATCCCTTGGGGAGGGAGAAGGTGCTGCCCGAGCGGGGGACAGTGGCCCCCCGAGCTCGGGACATGGTCCCTGCGGGCTCTCTCACAGAGCTCTGGGCCCAGGCCCCTCAGACCACACCCTGTGGTTTGAAGGCTGGGACAGTTGGGCCACCCCCCAGAGGCAGGGATCCTAGAAGCAGTTCCTATGCCTTTGTAGCCTCAGGACCCCAGCTGCTCACCAGGAAAAGCCTATCTTCTCAGGGGACCCTCAGCTTAGCCTGGCAGAGAAGCTGCAGCTGACTTCTCAGCATCTCTGAACAGCCGTGTGGGTGGGTGAAGTTAGAAGTCCTTCCAAAGGCAAAAGGTTTCCTTTTTGCTCCAGGCACTCAAGGAAAGTAGGGTGTCTCTGGATGGCCCAGTGCATGCACAGAGACCAGCTGGTGGTCAGTAGCTCTGCAGGGACAGCTCTCAGCTGGACAGAAAAGGGTTCTGGGGCGATTCGGGGTGCTGCTCCTTGGACCAGGATAACAAAGCTTTTGAAATGTGGCAGCAGCTTCTGGCCGCGGGCTCCCAGCTGGTCCCTGGGACCAGCCGGAAAGTCCCCACTGCTTACTGTGGGTGGGCAAAATTGGGGTCCAGCAACTGAGGGGACTCGCCCAGGTTCTCAGGCAGAGCCTCTCCAAGAGCTGGCAAGTTCTGACTGAAGATCAGTTTGTCTGGTATGGCTGGGTTGGTCCAAGGGTCATGAACCAGAGCCCCATGCCACCTCTTATCACGTCGCCATGTGGCATCTTACTGAGAGTCAGAAGCATGAGGTCCCATGGGAATGACAGATGCCAATGGGTAGATAAGATAAGGGAATAAAGGTTGAAGAGCTAAAGGGGTTAGTGTACCCCACAAAGACCTCACTCATGCCTGTTGCCAACCCACCATCACCGCTTTTCAAAGCTCCCAGACTTTCCACAGCTGCTGCTTTTTTTTTTTTTTTTTAATGATTTTATCTTTAAGTAATCTCTACACCCAAGGTGGGGCTCCAACTCACAACCCTGAGGTCAAGAACTGCATGTTCCACCAGCTGAGCCAGCCAGGTATCCCT
Source organism: Enhydra lutris kenyoni (assembly GCF_002288905.1). Lineage (NCBI taxonomy): Eukaryota > Metazoa > Chordata > Mammalia > Carnivora > Mustelidae > Enhydra > Enhydra lutris. Next base: position 7,342,777 of record NW_019154139.1, on the reverse strand, counting down.
CTCCATATCTTCTATAAAAATAAATGTATCTACCTGAAAACCAACATCCCTTGGTTAAAAAAAATATACATATACTACACAGAACTAGAATTTCCGGCAGTCATGTAGCAAGTACTTTATAAGGTCTCTCCCCCTGGGTCCCCCGACCCTGGCATCTGACCTCAATGGGAAGAAGACAAGAGAAACAGCTAGTTGCCCCTAGAAAGCAGGCCTGTCCTCAGGATTGCTCACCTTTTGCTTTGGGTAAAAGAGGTGGTTTCTGCACAGGAGACTGAGACCTGTTTACAAACTCCCCACTTTCTCCAGCCCAGTGACTGCCTCAGCACACGTTTGGGTCACCTGCAGAAGGTATGTTGGGTCCCGTGTGAAGGAATTTTAGAAGCAAGCCATGCAGAGTGTGCGAAATCCCAGGTGCGCTCTCACGAGCCCCTGCTCTCCCTGACGCCTCTCCCTCCAGGTTCTAGTTCAGAGATGCTCCCTAAGATCCAGCCTCGGGGCCCCTCTCCCTCTTGCAGCCCCTGGGCCTCCCCCCAGCCGCCTGCGCAAACCTCCATTTCTTTCTGGTCCCCCTAATCAAGCCGACTTTCTTTAGCAGAGCTGACCAGACGGGAGCCTCCCTTGGCTTCAGGTCACGATGGCCACCTGGTGGTCCTTCACTCTGGTCACCAGTTTGACTGACTTTCCTGAGGGCAGACAAATCATGTCCGGTGAAAGAGGGTGTCTGGACCCCGAGTCCTGACTCAGTTTCCCCCTCTGTCTCTGGTTCCTGATTCCTAAGGATGATGCGTGTTTCCGCTGTTGCCCCTTCTCCAGGGGATCCTCTTCCAAGAGGTGATTCTGTTCTGTTGCACATTTTCTCATCTTCTTCTCCAGCTTCTGGAAAGACCCTGCTTCTCTCAACCACACTGTTAGATCTTTACATCCTATCCTTCCCTCAACATGTGGGGCCTCAGCTGCTCTGAGGCTGGCCCCCAACTTTTCTGCCAGCTTTGGTCGCTCAGGCCTCTTTTGCAGGGAGCCGTGCAGCAGGAACCCACACCCACAGGTTGAACAAGGCCCTCACTTGGAGCGGGGTGGGCAGGGTACCCGCCTCAGAGAGCTTCTGGCTAGAATCCCTTGTGAGCTACCCAGCAGGGCATCTTTGACAGGTCCCCACCCCCAACCTATACAAGGTACAAAGCACGCCTGCTTCACGCACGTATTGCCAGGATTCAATGACTTGCCCTACGAGGAAACCCTTTGCAAACTGTAAAGTCTTACACTGTTTTCCCCATGAGAGACAAAGCCGCTGGGCCTGGCATTCTGCGCCTTCCACCAACATCCTATTTGTAATCTGACCCTCCATTCTCCTCTTTCCACCCTCCTTCCTGCTGATATTCTCCTTGAGAGAACTGGGTGTTGCAATCTGTGGGTACACACACACACACACACTGCTGTCTCCTTGGAAATGCGTGCTGAGGCTCCCGGGGCGTGGCGCCGTTGTCTGCACACACACACTTCCACCCCGGTGCCTGCCGAGCTGACCAGAGCAGGAGCTGAATAACGCTAGGGCAGAGTCAGGGGCGTGCTGGAAGGGCCTGGGCGTCCTCCCCTTGGAGGACTCCGTTAAGTCCGCCAAAAACCAGACTCAGTGCCGCTCGGGCTGTCCTGAGCTCGGCCTCAGGAAAAGTCCACGTGGTTGCCTCCATTCCCAGCCTGGCGGAACCGGAGAGAAACTGAGAAAGTGTGAAGTTTGCTTTCAGGGAAAAGGAGGGCGCGGGTGGGGCTGGGGCTGTTCTCCGAGTTACCGGGCATGTTAGCTCCTTTAATCTGACTACTCCTAAATGGGGAGGAAATGCACCCAGAGGGATCAGCTGCCCTCCGGGCCAGGGTGTGGACCAGCCTCTCTCTTGGCTCCCACGTTAGGACTCGGAGCCTTCTTTCCTATTTGTTTCCCCACCATCACCGATCCCTGAAACGCGATCAGTTCGATCAGTTCGTTCCTGTGGAGGGCGGGGAAACGGACAGCTGTGTCCGAAACTGACAGGCTGCCCCTCGCCAAGGGTTATGAGCCTGACCCAAGGCTAGGCTGCCCCGGGAATGAATCCTGATTCTAAGAGCCACCAGTTCCTTGAGTGTGAGCGTTTTCATTACCATTTGTGAAGTGGCTGTGCAAGGGCCTTATGATTAGCCATTCCATAATGAGGAGACGGAACGCTCAGGAAAGGGAGAGCCATACACTTATCAAGGCTTCCAACCCAGCACTGCCCGCTGCCAGGCTCCTCCTCTCCCACCGGATTCCCCAAGATCTCTTCAGTCATCCAATCGCTTACTGAGTGTTTGCTACACTTGTGGCTGGGGGTTGAATGACCCAGACACTGCCCCCTCGCCTGTATTTGCCTTCCGGTGGGGAGAGACAGGCAGTCAGCGGTGAGGAGGGTCAGGGCCAGCCTCTCTGAGGGGGTGACATTGGGACAGAGGCCCGGAGAGTGAGGGAGAGTGAGTGACACCGAGAACTTTCAGGCTGAGGGAACAGCACCCACAAAGGCCCTTTCCTGGGTCGGGAAAGACACGTATTTGAGCAATAAAAGGCCACCGTGGCTGTCAAAGGTGAGCAAGGTGGAGAGAAGGAAGAGGTGAGGTTGGAGAGACCCACAGAAGGGAGAACCTGCAGGGCCTCGAAGATCTGAAAGAAGAGTGAAGCTGTCCTATCCCTGCCTGCAAGTCCCCACCCCACCCCGCCCCCACTATTCTTGGGGAAGCAGCAGGTGGGGAGGAATGTTCCCAGAACAACCCAAAATGCAATTAGGCAGAATTAACTTCAACGGAGCACTTGCTAGGTGCCAAGTGCTGTTCTTGGCAGTGCGCCTGAATTGTTTGCCTTCGACATGCTGGCACAGAGAAGCTGAGTAACTTGCCCAAGGTCACACAGTTAGGGAAGTAGTCAAAGTAGGAATTAAACCCGGATGGTCTGACTCCAGAGCCCACACCCTACCACAGCACCATCAATGCAGCGTTCCCCTGAGAAACCGTGGTTGTCAGTGGCTGTTGAGACGTGGCAGAGGTTGGAGGTGATGGCTTCTCTGGAAATGGCACTCTTGGGCAGCTCTCCATCTGTAATCCGAACCCTGGGAGTGGACAAGAGGCGAGCCAAACAGGAAACTGAAGAGATGGGCAGGAGTTAGTGAAGAGCTCCACCCACCACTTCCCCCCTAGAACACACTGAGACCAAGGTACAAACCACAGCCCAGAACTCCACGGCCACAGGTATGCGAGCTATGGGCCAGGCTCGTGCTGGGGACTTGCCACCCCGGGTGGCTCACATTTGTTATTCCAGGTTCCACTGTGAATCAACACAGTGGCTGTGATCTCGTGTTAATAACGTTCCAAATGTATAGGACTTGGCTCTGAAGGATTTTGTCAACCTTCCTACCAGCCCTGCCAACAAAGCGCACCAACAAATATTTACTGAGTTACTACCCTGAACCAAGTTTTGTGCTCTCCTGCAGTGGGCGAGGCCCACAGATAACTGGGCTTTGTTGAGAGCTCGATGGAAGCCTTCTCACTGTCCTGCTCTTACCTACACACACCATGCTCCGTAAAGTCAGAAGATTGGAAGAGGTGCTGTCCTACTGGATGCTGACTCTGTGGCCAAATGGATCTTTGTGGGACTATCTGGCCAAAGGCTCCTGGGCTGGAGTTGCAGCTCCTCTGAAATTCAAATTTAAATAATAATACTCTGAATGACATCATGGCTTAATGAAAGGCACTTGTTCTGCATATGCTCAATTAAGTTTTTTTTAGTAAGGTGGTTTTTTTTGTTGTTGTTGTTGTTTTTTAAGTAGGCTCCATGCCCAGTGTGGAGCTCAATGGAGGACTTGAACTCACGACCCTGAGATCAATACCTGAGCTGAGATCAAGTCTGACTGGTGCTTAACCGAACCACCCAGGCAACCCTCAATGACATTTTTAATTGGGGTTGGTTAGCAGGTTTCTGAAACACTAAAGAGAATTTAGAGCCAGTCTAGCTCTGGAAAAGGGACATTTCACATCCGTGCTCTGCTGTAGCTTTGACTTTAGAACTCAGCCTTCCAGAATAATTCTACTCCTGACCTGACACAACCTGAAGGAAGGGGAAGTGCGGAGGCCCACCCACTCCGTGACATTCACCGTTCAGGCAGGCACTTGAGGTTGCTTCTCACACATGTCCTTATAACCGCTCTGTGAGGTACATCCACCTCGGTTTCTGAGAGACAAATAGGAGGCTTAGGAGAAGTCGCTTGCCCAAGGCCATGTGGCTAGTCACCAGCTGAGAGGTGACCCAACCCAGGCCTGCCCCCAAGTCCACAATTCAACCGCTGCCCCCCGGAACCATGCTTCCCTCAAAAAGCCATTGCAGTGGGGCGCCTGGCTGGCTCAGTCGGTAAAGCCGACCGGCAGGAAGCCTGTTTCTCCCTCTTCCACTCCCCCTGCTTCTCTCTCTCTCTCTCTCTCTCTCTCAAATCAAAAAATAAATCTTAAAAAAAAAAAAAGTCATTGCATTGAAAACCCACCACGAAAGAACACGGAGGTAACACTTCACACCTTTACAGTCTTAACCGTGTAATGACATATTCTTGGTTTTTCTTTTTAAAGAGTTTATTTATTTGACAGTGAGAGACATAGCCAGAGAAGGAACACAAGCAGAGGGAGTGAGAGAGGGAGCAGCAGGATCCCTGCTGAGCAGGGAGCCTGATGCGGGGCTCGATCCCACGACCCTGGGATCATGACCTGAGCTGAAGGCAGCCGCTCAACAACTGAGCCCCCCAGGCGCCCCTGACATGTTCTTTTCATGGAGTTTTTTCTTCGTAGGGCTCACACACACTATGGAAATCACCTAATTCTCACAACATCTGTGAGAAGGGGTGAGTGAGGCTGTTGGTTCCACTTTACTGATTGATAGGAAACAGGGTAGACAGATGCTATTATGGTTCTTCTCCTGTGAGTTGGAGAAGGAAGCCCGAAGTGTAAGGGCTCTCACCCCACCTCCAGGGCGGTGCTGCTGCACGCCGCCAGCCCACAATGTGGCTAAGCTCCTAGCTTGCAAGTAAGCACGAGAAAGGACATGTTTGTAATGTTCCCGCAGTGTTTGTGACACACCATTTACCCTGTGGCTATCCAGGAGAAAAGAAAGAAAGAAACAAACAAAAAAAACCTTTCTGGGGAGTGTCAGGACATGAAAAGAGAATGGAATCAAAACTAAGTTTTATTTTTTTTAAGATTTTATTTATTTATTTGAGAGAGAGAGAGCACAAGCTGGTGGAGGGACAGAGAGATAAGGGAGAAGGACACGCCCTGCTGAGTAGGGAGCCCCATGCAGGGTTCGATCCCAGGATCCCTGGATCATGACCTGAGCTGAAATCAGACACTTCACTGACTGAGCCACCTACGAGACCCTCAAAACTGAGTTTTAAAGTCCCCACCTGCTTGTTTTGCTTCTCACAAGTGTCACTCACCTGTTACGTTAGTTGCTCCAGGAAGGGTGGTAAATGGAGTTGGCATTATGACTTTTGGATAACTGTAACTTACAAAGAAATCTGAATCTTTATTCCTTCCTACTATACCCACCCGTTATAAAGAAATGTTTTAACTTTCCACTGTTAAATGATCACAAATCCTCCTCTAATACCTTTAAAATTGTTTCCCCCTTCAATAATGTCATATTAGCCAAGAAAATAGACATTTAACTCTAATGCAACAAGTCTCACCGTGGCCAAACCAGCCTTTTTTTTTTTTTTTTTTTTAGGTTTTTGTTTTTTGTTTTTGAGAGAGAGAGAGGGGATGAGAAGGGGGAGGGTCAGAGGGAGTAGCAGACTCCCTGCCGAGCAAGGAGCCAGAAGCGGGACTCGATCCGAGGACTCCGGGATCATGACCTGAGGCGAAGACAGTCCCTCAACCAACTGAGCCACCCAGGTGTCCCTAAACCAGCCATTTTAAAAAAGGGTTCATGTCAATTTCCTCGGGGTACCCTTTGAATTTTTTTTTTAACACTTTGAAATTTGTTTCTGAAAACCTCTAGGTCAGTGTCTCCTAAAGATACCTTTTTTAAAAGAAATTTTTTTTTTTTTTAAGATTTTATTTATTTGACGGGAAGAAAGACAGCAAGAGAGGGAATACAAGCAGGGGGAGTAGGAGAGGGAGAAGCAGGCCTCCTGCTGGGTAGGGAGATCAACTTGGAGCTTGATCCCAGGACCCTGGGATCATGACCTAAGCTAAAGGCAGATGCTTAATGACTGAACCACCCAGGTGCCCCGTAAGATTTTATTTTTAAGTAATCTCTACATCCAATGTGGTACTCGAACTCACAACCCTGAGATCAAGAGTCCCATGCTCCACCAGCTGAACCAGCCAGGTACCCCCTAAAGATATCTTTGTTTAGCCATGTACATAATTCCCATGAACAAGTCAACAGATTTTCTGTGCACAATTTAGTATTTCTACTAAACAGAACCAGCGTACACCACAAGCAGCGGATTTGTACCCATGAGTTTTAGTAAAATTATGAAAATTACCATCTGTTGCAGGTTTACAATTGTGCAGTGCATTGGCTTATGGAAACCCCAAAGGTAGACCCTGTCCTACCTCCATTTGATATACCAGGAAAGGTGGCCTGGAGATTTGAAGCAGTTGGCTGGAGGTATGAGCCAGAAGGCCACCAAAGTGTAATGCACAGAGCAGTAAGAACTTGAATTTGGAGTCAGATGCCATCACCCTGTCCCAGCCATCTCCCAGAATCCCTTCAAACTTCTTGTTTTCCAGGCCTGCTTAGAGGCCCAACTTCTTCTTCTTCTTCCCTTTTTTTTTTTTAAAGATTTTATTAATTGTCAGAGAGAGAGAGAGAGAGAGAACACAAGCACAAGCAGAGGGAGAAGCAGGCTCACTGCTGAGCAAGGAGCCCAAAGCTGGACTTGATCCTCGGACTCCAGGATCATGACCTGAGCTGAGGGCAGCCACTTAACCATACTGAACCACCCAGGTGTCCAGAGCGGGGTAGGCGGTGGGAGGCAACCTCTTTTTCCTCCTCAACTCCCAGCAAAATTCTTATCCCGTCGGCTGGACAGCTTTGAGGCAGGCTGTTGTCAGTCACGCACCTACACCATGCTCCAACGACAGCACTCTGCGGTTCCCAGCATTACTACTGGATAGCCCAGGCTCCTTGGTGAAAAACCAGATAAACAGGCCAAAGCCCCTCCCCGCCCCCACCCTGGGAGTTTAGACAGGGAGAGTGGAGTACAGTTCAGGGGCAAAGCAGAGGGTGATTTGTGCTCTAATAAGCTACAAAGTTCTGGGCGCTCTTTGGGATTAGCTTCCTCTACCGCCTCCGCCATTTGTGTACCCGCTCACATTTTACACTTTTATAGGTTTCCAGAGGCATTCCTAGGAGTATTTGTGTTTTAAGAGGACATTCACCCACAAAGTGTGTAATCGGTACCCTGTGTAAAGGAATTTTGTTGTTTCATTTTTCCCTAGGAAAAGGAAGGGAAAGTCCTAGAGAGGAACAGAATTGCAGAGCTGTTCAGGATTTTACAGATTAGCCCAACCCCTTCATGTTATGGATGAGGAAGCAGGCGCAAGTGAAGCCACTGGACTTTCCCAAGGTCATAAGCTAGTTAAGTGGGAGGAAGGAAGCTTGTACCCGGGCCCTGGCGCAGGGCCGGCCCTTTCTCTCCACCCGCGGGGCTCAAGAATGCTCCCTCCACGCTAGTGTTTATCTGGCTGCCACGCCCGCACCAGAAACCGGGATCCGTAGGGAACCTGACACCCCCTCCTGCCCGCCCCCCCCCACCCCCGCAGCAGCGGCCAAGCTAGCTCGGGCCAACCCAACGGGAACAGCAGGTCGCCGTCTGACGCCTTGCCCTCAGCCAACCTCTGGGTCGCGGAGGAGGAGGGGTGCGCGCTGGGTTTTGCGTTCCTGTCCCACGACCCTGGGCAGAGTCCCCGGAACAAAAAGGCCGCCCCCCCCTCCTCCCCGCCGCAGCTCCGCACGTGCTACGCCTCGTGCGCCGCCCCGGGCCCCGCCCCCGCCCTCCATTGGCTGCACCGCGCCCTCCTCCTGTTCTCCCTCCCCCCTTCCCACTAGACTCGGCTGCGGGTCCACGTGATCCGCGGGGGGACGGCCGCGCGGCTCGAGCGGGCGATTTGATAGGTTCCCCCGGCCGGCCTGGCCACGCCCAGCCCTGCTTCCTTTCAGGGGCGCGTCCGGGAGGTGGCGAGATTGCAATGAGAGGGAAGGGGGAACGGCTGCGGTGGTCAGGGAGGAGGGCGGGGGCTATGAAGAGGGAGGCGAAGGTGAAACCGCGGGTTGAGGGAAAGGGGCTGCTGTCGAAGAGGGCCCATGACGCTGACTCCAGCAGGCGCCAATCAGGTGACACACGGGCGGATGGGGCGGGGTCTCCGGCGTTGCTCCTCACCTGGCCCCGCACGTGCCGCGCTAACCCCAGCGGCCTAACCAATCACGGCCCGGAAGGCTGCGCCTGCCCTCCTTACAGGGCGGGCCAATCCGAAGCCGCGATCCGGGGAAGCTGGCCTGGCCTCATGAATAATTAATATGCCAGAGCCAGTCCGCAGGCGGGGTAGGGATGGAGGGAGGTGGGGGTGCCGCTGGGCGCCTGCGCAGTAGCTGCCCGTGTCGGCAGCTGCTGCGGGTCGCACGGCTCTGGCCCATCTCGGGGGGCGGGCGGGGGAGGCGAGGCGCGCGAGCAGAGCGCGGGGCACGATGTCGGACGCGGGCGGCGGAAAGAAGCCGCCTGTGGAGCCGCAGGCGGGGCCGGGCCCGGGACCAGGGCGCGCAGCTGGGGAGAGGGGCCTGCCGGGTTCCTTCCCCCTGGTCCTGAAGAAGCTGATGGAGAACCCCCCGCGGGAGGCGCGCCTCGGTGAGGGGAGGGGGTCCGCGCGCGCCTGGGGGCGGGGTTTCTGCAGGGGCGGGGCCTTGCGAGGGCGGGGCCGGGGAGGTCGGAGGTCAGGGTGTAGTTGTCCTGCGGAGGGGCCTGGAGGGCGAGGCGAAGGGAGGTGGGAAGAGAAGGTCGGGCAGCCTGGAGACAGGCTAGGTCAGATGGGGGTTGGCGGGGAAGGGGCAGGAGGGAGGAGGTGGGGTGGGGGTCTTACTGAGGAGGTTCATTCGGGCATCCACCTGGCGCGCTCGACGGGTGTAGGGGTTACTGAGGAGGCCGGTGGGGGTCGAGGCTCCCCCTTAAAGGATGCTCCAGGGCGCCTTCTCTGGGGATGCCGGCATCAGAATCACTTGGGATGCTAGTTTAAAATGCTGGTTCCTGGGCCCCACCCTTCGCCCCCGAATCTGCGGCTGCTGGCACAGGTATCTGCATTTGAAGGAGCACCCCACTTCTGTGATTCCAAAGTCCACTAAAGTTTGAGGCGCTCTGATATATGGTGGCGGATTGTCTTTGTATGTGGACTTCCTGCACCTGGGAGGAGGACCTCTCTTCATCCCTGCGTGTGCGTATCCCCAGCTACTGGGTGCACACAGGAGATGTGCTCTGCCGCTGAGGTGGGGGAGGGGTGTCAGGAGAAGAGATGTGAGGCGCCTTCCCAGGGAGAGGTTGGGGCGAGGCAGGTAGAGGGAGGAGGGTCAGAGGGAGGCCGCTGTGGCACCTTCACCGGCTTGTTTGGGGCTGACCCTAGACTTTGGGGTCACTGTAGCGGAGCTGGGCTGCTGCTTGTTTCCTAGGCCACAGAGGTCCCTGGAGCCTGTGTGGAAAGCAGGTTTGGCTCTGTTTTTTTGGAGTGAGGACGGGAGGTTCGGGGCACAGGAGGAGTGCCACCTATTGTGAGGGTTTAGGTGCACGGAGGTATGCTTTCCGTCTGACATCTTTGAATTTCTAAGAACCATCAGTGTAGTTCGGGATCTGGGAAGGAGTAAGCCTTCTGTGAATTGCCTGTTTTGAGGAATTACTTTTCTTTTTAAAAATGCTGTTTCTCTTCGTTTCTGGGATGCGTTCTGAGGTTGCCATCTCTGGGGCTGCCACTGTTGAGTTATAAATAGCTTACGCACATCAGGTAAGGCCAGACTCTCCCCCCTTGCTTTGGAACCTCATGTCCACAGACCCTTTTCTTTGTTTTGAAGGCAGTGCTTTGTTCCAGATGTGGGGATGAGACAAGCCACTGAGACAGGTGTACACATCTCTCAGGTTCTTATTCAAGATTACCAAGCAGCAACCTTCAAAAACAGTAATTCTACCTTACATTTGCATAATGCTTACAAAGCACTTTGACATAGTCTATTTAGTCTTTCGTAGCGATCCTGTAAGATATTATCCCCACTTCCCAGATGAGGAAAGCTGAGGCTCAGAAGGTGAGGATGCTTCCTCAAGGTCACCTAGCTAGGCCTTACAGCTCTCTGCCTGGTCTGGTGCTTTTTACCATATCACTGGCATCCACTGATATCCATCCCTGTGACCTCTGTGATGGACCTCGTCCTTTACCATCTCCTATAATTAAAACTCTGATTATAATTTATAAAAAATTAGGAAAACACTGATTTAAAACATTCTTGGGTTGTGTGACTGGCTCAGTCAATAGAACACGCAACTCTTGATCTTGGGATCTTGAGTTCAAGCCTGACGTCGGGGGTAGAGCTTACTTAAAAATAAATTTGGGGGGGGGCGCCTGGGTGGCTCAGTGGGTTAAAGCCTCTGCCTTTGGCTCAGGTCATGATCCCAGGGTCCTGGGATTGAGCCCCGCATCGGGCTCTCTGCTCAGCGGGGAGCCTGCTTCCTCCTCTCTCTCTGCCTGTCTCTCTACCTACTTGTGATCTCTATCTGTCAAATGAATAAATAAAAAAAAAAATTTAGGGGTGCCTGGGTGGTGCAGTCGGTTAAGCATGTGACTTTTGGTTTCAGCTGAGGTCATGATCTCAGGGTCCTGCAGTTGAACCTGGTGTCGGGCTCCACACGCAGGGTGCTGTCTGCTTGAGATTCTCTCTCCCTCCACCTCTGCCCCTCCTGCTGGTGCTCTCTTTCTCTCTCTAAAATAAATAAATCTTGGGGTGCCTGGGTGGCTTAGTTGTTAAGCATCTGTCTTTGGCTCTGGTCATGATCCCAAGGTCCTGGGATCAAGCCCTGCATTGGGCTCCATGCTCGGTGGAAAACATGCTTCTCCCTCTCCCACTCACCCTGCTTGTGTTCCCTCTCTTGCTGTCTCTCTCTCTGTCAAATAAATAAATAAAATCTGTAAAACAAATAAATCTTTAAAAATAAATACATTTTTAAAAGAAATTAAAATAAGAGAATAAAATTTTTTTTAAATATATTTGTTTAATTGCTTACGCCAGATAAAACCTGGAACTTACTGTTACTTGTCCTTCAGTATGGCTGTTTTTCTGTTCTTCCCTTTTCCTGCCTCTTCTGATCCCCACGATCCCACGGACGTGGGTCACAGTCGTTTCCGAATAGAATGTAGGGTCAGTATCTCAGAGGAGAACGAGGAGGATATCTGGCCCACCCAGCCCACCAAAGCTTGGCTTTCTTACTTCCCATTTGGTTTTAAACCAAAGCTTGGTACGGAAGGCAGTTGCGACAATTCAGGGTAGAGGCCATGACCAAATTCCGTTTGTCAGAACCTCCACCTTTTTAACACACTGGGTGTGTCCATTTTTATTGGACCAACAGGCTGATTTTTGGCTGACTGTGGTCTAGGAGTCCATGCATGACTGGTTTATTTCCAACATAATCATATTTGATTTCTCTTTTTCACTTCAGAATCCAGAGTTCAAAGTTGTCTCCCTCAATTTGAAAGCCCATTATGAACTTGTCATGATTTTATCTCTTGATTCCCTGATTAGCCTCCCTGTCACTTTGATTTCCTTCTAACCATGTCACATTTCTTTCATCTCTTTTTCTTAATTTGCCCTTTCTTACATACCTCTGTACATAGCTTTTGGGCTGAGACAATTAGGTATGTACCAGTCCCCACTAATTGATTAGTTTTGCTATGAATGGGAACAAGCTTTTTTCTTTCTTTCTTTTTTTTTTTTTAATAAGCTTTTCTTCCTCAGTTCCACTCCTTCCTTCTTCCCAGAAAACCTGCCTTCAGTCTTCTCTGCTTATTCAGGGATAGCGGTCTCTTGAAATGGTTGCTCTGAAAAAGGTCCTGAAAAGACAGCTCCGAGCCCTCTCTATCCAGTCAACCTAAAGGGAGTCAGTTTGCAAACCCAGCATTTTTCATTCAGTATGCACGTTTTCCCTCAGCTTGCCCCTGCAGTGGTCCTTGAGATGTAGAAATTAATCAGATATAGTCCCTGCCCTCAACAAGCTCACAGGAATAGCGAATGCCTGCTGTGTGCCAGGTACCATACAAGACACTTCCAAATGTTGTCTCTAGGGGCACACCTGGCTGGCTGAGTCGATGGAACATGCGAATCTTGATCTCAGGGTCGTTAAGTTCGAACCCCCCATTAGGTGTAGAGATGACTTAAAAATAAAAATCTTAAGGGGCACCTGGGTGGCTCAGTGGGTTAAAGCCTCTGCCTTCGGCTCAGGTCATAATCCCAGGGTCCTGGGATTGAGCCACGAATCGGGCTCTCTGTGTGGCAGGGAGCCTGCCTCCACGCCCCCCCCCCCCCCCCCGCCCCCCTGTCTACTCATGATCTCTGTCTGTCAAATAAATAAATAAAATCTTAAATAATAATAAATAAATAAAAATCTTTCTAAAAAATGTTATCTCTAGTCTTCACCAAAGAGGCTACTTTATCCTTATCTATGGCGGAGGACACTGAGGCTGGGAAAGGTTAAGTAACATGGCTAAAATCACACACCAAAGCAAGTGGGTGGCAAAGCTGGGGTTCAAGCCCAAGGCTGGGTTACTGTGGAGAAGCTTGGCTGGAGGGAACAGGACAGAACACCAAAGTTCTTGGTCTGAAGAATCCTAAAATATCCTTTCCTAAAATATTACTGAGATATCAGAAACTCCATTTCCTCCCTGAAGCCTTTCTCCTGTAGATGCCCATGCCAAAGCCTATTTTGAACTAATCCTGGGACCACATTAGACCCCAGAACTTGTGGAGAACATTCTGGGAAGGCCAGACCTGGGCAAGGCCATGCAGCCATGTCTGAAGGGGACCTGTGGGCCTCGGTCAAACAGCAGGTTATCACTGGAGAGCAGAGCGAGCTCTCGGAATTGATGGTCTGGATTGGGGCTCAGATGGAGAGGAGTCAGCCCCGAGAGGCCCACAGCTCACCTCCTGAGATTGAATGACCCTCTTGTGTGATGTCTCATCACAGATTTTGTGTCTGCAGATAAAGAAAAGGGGAAGGAAAAGCTGGAGGAAGACGAGGCTGCGGCAGCCAGCACCATGGCCGTCTCAGCCTCCCTCATGCCGCCCATTTGGGACAAGACCATCCCTTACGACGGCGAGTCTTTCCACCTGGAGTACATGGACCTGGATGAGTTCCTGCTGGAGAACGGCATCCCCGCCAGCCCCACCCATCTGGCCCAGAACCTGCTGCTGCCTGTGGCCGAGCTGGAAGGGAAGGAGTCGGCCAGCTCTTCCACGGCATCCCCGCCATCCTCCTCCACGGCCGTCTTCCAGCCCTCAGAAACCGCGTCCAGCACAGGTGGGTGCCTGGCCACCCGGCCCGTGCGGAGAAGCCCGTTTCCCGCCAAGGGCCACTGAGTGCGCACACCCAGTGAGGCCTTCCTCTCAGAGGAGGTCCTGGTGGCCCTGCAGCATGGAGAAAGCCTCTGCACCCCACCCTGGAGCACAGTCCCTGAGGCTGGAGACGAAAAGAGCAGCCACAGCACAGTCGGGGCCTTGCTGTGGGCCGGGGTGCTGCAGGTGAACTGGGCCGGTGGAGTGGGCCCTTGAAGTCTGAGGCTTTACAGGATGGAGATCCCGTGCTGCTTCCTTAGCTCTGCTCTTTTCCTCCACATGCGCTCTGCCAAAGCTTACTGGCAAGCTCAGGCAGTAGTAATAGTAATAATAATAGTAATAGTAGTTGTAGTACCATTTATTTAGTTAAATAAATAATAAATAAACCATTTATTTATTTAGTTAGCATTAAATAAATGTTAGTAGCTAACATTTATTTAGCACTTACTCCATGGCGGGCATTAACACATAATCCTCACAAGAACCTTGCGACCCTAATACCTGTTTTGCAGGTGAGGAAACTAGAAGTAACTTGCCCAGGGCCACGCAGCTGGTAGGTAGTGAAAGTGGCCAGGGCTCCTCGTCCCATAGCCAGGTACTGCTTAGGCACTGCCCTGCGACCAGGACGAACCTTATCTCCGGGACTCTTTATTCTCTCGTCTCTCTTCTTTTGTACTTCTTGTGAAGGGGTGGGTGGTGGGTTAGTTTTCATGCCCCCTAGGTATGAACCCTTCAGAGGAGGCCCGGCCGCTGTCTCTGGGGGCCCTACAAAGGTTTTTGCAGGCTCAGTTACAAGCACACACAGGCTGGTGGCTCCCAAGAAGGATCCCAGGAGCTGGTGTTGGAACCCAAGGGACCCACCCCCAAGGAATTCTCATGCTTTAGTTTTATTTCTTATTTAACTTTTTATTATGGAAGCACTTTCAAATACAAAAGTAAGAGACTACTGTATGAGCCCTCATGTAACCATCACTCAACCTTTCCTAATTCTTAACTCATAATCAATCTTGTATTCCATAACCTCTCCCAGCCTCTCACCTCATTATTTAATATCAAATCCTAGGGGCTTCTGGTGGGCTCAGCCAGTTAAGCAACTGCCTTTGACTCGGGTCATGATCTCAATGTCCTGGGATAGAGCCCTGAATTGGGCTCCCTGCTCAGTGGGAAGCCTGCTTCTCCCTCTCCCTCTGCCCCTCCCTGCCCCCTGCTCATGTGCACTTTTTTTCTCTCTTTCTTAAATAAATAAATAAAAGCTTTGGGGCGTCTGGGTAGCACAGATGGTTAAATGTCTGCCTTCGGCTCAGGTCATGATCCCAGAGTTCTGGGATTGAGTCCCACATTGGGCTCCCTGTTCTATAGAGAGCCTGCTTCTCCCTCTCCCTCTGCTACTCCCCCTGCCTGTGCTTTCTCTGTCTCTGTCAAATAAATAAGTAAAATCTTAAAAAAAAAAAAAAAGTAAATAAAATCTTTAAGAAATAAAATAAAAATCCTAGATACTATGTAATTTCATCTGTACATATTTCAATATGTATGTAAAATGTAAGGGTTCTTTTAAAAAGCGTAACAAAACTACCAGGTTTACATAAGAAATTGACAATATATCCATAAGCTTTCAAATTTCCAAAAAGTTGTCTCAGAAATGTTACTGTTTAGAGGGGCGCCTGGGTGGCTCAGTCAGTGAGGTGTCTGACTCTTGATTCTAGCACAGGGCATGATCTCAGAGTTATGAGATCAAGCCCCACATTGGGCTCTGTGCTCACTGGGGAGTCTGCTTGAGATTCTCTCTCTGCCCACCCCATGTGCGCACACCCACCCACTCTCTCTCAAATATATCTGTAAAAAAAAAAAAGTTAGTGTTTTACAGTTTGTTTGAATCAGGATCCAAACAAGACGCACAGATCTCATTTAGTCATGTCTCTTAAATCTTTTGTAATCTTTGGGATCCCCTCACCTTTTTTGCTTTGCAGTTCATTTGTTGAGGACACTGCGTCATTGGTCCTGTTGAGTTTTGCACATGCTGGGTTCTTCTGTCCGTATCCCCAAAGTGCCATTTCACATGTTCCTCTGCCCCTTGTTTCTTGTTGGGTTTTTTTTTTTTTCCTGTAAACTGATTAGATCTAAAGACTTAGCTGATTCCAGCTGAATTCTTGTTTGAGGGCCACTCATTTCTGTGCTCATCAGCGTGTCCCGGAAGGCCGGTCCGTGTGTGGCTAGGGGGCAGAGCTGGAAATGAGTCCTCTTTTTATGCCTTAGGCAATTTGCCTAAGGTGGTGTTTGCCTCTGATACATTGTTGTTGTTGTTTTAAGATTTATGTATTTATTTTATTTTTTTTTTAATTTATTTATTTGACAGACAGAGATTACAGGTAGGCAGAGAGGCAAGGCAGAGAGATGAAGGGAAGCAGGCTCCCTGCCGAGCAGAGAGCCCGATGCGGGGCTCGATCCCAGGACCCTGGGATCACGACCCGAGCTGAAGGCAGAGGCTTTAACCCACTGAGCCACCCAGGCGCCCTATGTATTTATTTTAGAGAGAGAGTTGGGAGGGGGCCAGACAGAGGGAGAGGGAAGGAGAGAATCTCAAGCAGACTCTGAGCTGAACACGGAGCCCGACGTGGGGCTCGGTTCCACGACCCTGAGATCATGACCTGAGCCAAAATCAAGAGTCAGAAGTTCAACCAACTGAGTCACCCAGGTGACATGATTTTGTTTCTAAGTAAGCCTTCTTAATGAAACTTTTGGCATACAAAAGTTCCCATTTCACAGCCCAGCGAATCTTCACAGAGTGAACCCACCGTGTAACTACCACACAAATCAGGATATAGAACACTGTTGGTGTCCCAGAAATGCCCTGTGACCCCCAATTCAGTCATGACCACCCAGAGGTAATCACTCCTTATCTCCATCAGCAAAGGTGCACGGAATTGTATATTAATTGTGTATGTGTATAATATATTATGTTTGTTTTGCCTATTATAATTATGTTCATAGTCTGATGTTTATAGGTGCCTATAGCTAGCATTATAACACACATATAAATTATATATTTATAAAAAATACTTATGGAGTACTCTATGGCAGAAGAAAACGACAATACAGGTAAAGTAAGTTTTATATTGAAGAACTGTACACATGGTAGAAACGAAAGGAGAGTTCCCGCTCTGTCTAGCTGCTTTTCCTCAAATTTGTGAGGAAATTTATTTCATACCTATAGCAGTTTGTTCATTTCATTCGCTTGAATGACTCCATCGTCTGATCATACCATGTTTCTCCATTCTGTGGCTCATGGGCGTTTGAGGCATTTCCAGTTTTAGGTTATGCACAGCCCTGCCGTGGTCATTTACATGTGTGTCCTTTGGTAAATACATCTGTGCACTTCCGTGGGGCTGGGTCCTCAGACACATAGATGTTCAGTCTTTGTAGGTTCCGCCGCACAACTTACAAAGTGGCTGTGGCGGTGGCTGCTCGTCTCAGCAGGGTGTGGGAGTCCCGCTTGTCGGGCTCTGGCCCCCTGGCTGTTCGGCTTGTGGGTGTAGGATTTGGCAGCTGCGGCCTTCCCATCCTTACCATGTGGGTCCCTGGTCATTCACTCTCCTTATGTCAAGCCCTTTTTGTAATTAACCCTGTCTAAGAGGAGCCACTGAGTTTATGCACACAAGCCAGTGAAAAACCATCAGGTAGCCTGTCTGCTCAGAACCCTCCAGTGGCTTCTCCCATCTCAGGCTAAAAGTCGGAGTCACTGGCACTGTTGACATTTAGACCAGATAATTTTTTTTTGCTGGGGTGGGGGGAGGGGTGGGGCTGTGCATTAGAGGATGTTAGCAGCATTCCTGGCTTCTACCCACGAGATGCCACTCCCCCCACCCCCCCACCGTGTGGTCACACGTCCCTGGCAGGACAGAATCATCCCCTATTGAAAACCACTGCTTTCTGGGGATTAAAAGGTCTGCATTTTGTGTTCTGGACCTGTCCTGTTACTTTTTCCTCCCATCCTTCCTCTTCAGCTACAGTGGCTGCCTCTTGGTTTCTTGTATACCGCCGCCTGCCTGTGCACATCCCAGTGCATTTGACGTTCACTCCTGCTGAAATGTTCTCCCGAACAGCCACATGGCATCCAGCACTCTTACAGATATTTTTAATTTATCTTGTGTAATGTCAGCCTTCCCCCGCTAGAATAACATTCCACGAAGGCAAGGATTTTTACTTGTTTTGTGCGCTCACTTGTCTTTGCAAGGACAGTTCCTGGCGTGTGGTAGATGGTTAGCAAATATCTGTTGACCGGATACTTTGTGTACTTCTACCAGTAGCATTGGGTGAGCAGGCCAAAGGTATGTTTTGTTGTTCTTTTATGACTTATCTCTAGGAACGCACAACCTTTGAATTCTGAAAGTGCCTTTCATCCAATGTCCACAATAAAGTGGCAGCCAGAAAGGGTGGGAAAGAACAAGGATTCAGAGTCAGCCGGACCCAGACTCAAACTGTCGTTCGGTCACTTACCGTCTGTGTGACGCTGGGACAACCAGGTTGTGTCTCTGAGCCTCAGTTTTGTTATCTATAACATAGGGTTAACACCTGTCTGCTTTTCAGAGTTGTTCTAAGGCTGAATGAGCACTTTGACTGATACGTCTCAGGGGATTCAAAAATGGAAGCTATTTCATTGTTCAGCCTGTGTCCCTAGCCCATAATAGTTCACAGAGAAATTCAGCTGTTTCTCATTATTTGAGAACTTGAAACCACAGGAAGTTAAGGGGGTATAATGACTTAATGTTTTGCTTAACATTTCTTGGGGGAAGAAAACAATCTGAAAATCCTGTCTTTTTCGAGGGCCTCTGTTTCCTTTTGAGCATTTTGTTCCTACAGGAAAGAATTCTTTCCATATTTGTGTTTTTGGGTTGAATCACTTATGCCAGCTTGGGGGCTGGTGCTGTGGTGGTTTTTCTTGCCTGTATGTGACAGTGGCTGGGGCAACCTTGAGATTCAAGCAGGTATCTAGGTGTGGGGCGTGAGCCTTTGCTGTCCAGTGGACTATTTTGGGACCACCTGCCTCTGTGTCTTTCAGAATCCTCCCTGGAAAAGGAGAGGGAGACACCCAGTCCCATTGACCCCAACTGTGTGGAGGTGGATGTGAACTTCAATCCTGACCCTGCTGACCTGGTCCTCTCCAGTGTCCCCGGCGGGGAGCTCTTCAACCCTCGGAAGCACAAGTTTGCAGAGGAGGATCTGAAGCCCCAGCCCATGATCAAAAAGGCCAAGAAGGTCTTTGTCCCCGATGAGCAGAAGGTAAGCTGATGTCTGAGCTGAGCGACTGTGCTGCCTCCCATTTGATTTTGTGCAGAAGACCCTCTCTCCTTGTGGACACCGTTTAGAAAGGCATGAGTTCAGAGCACAGAGCCATATCCTGCAGCAGTTGGTAGAAAGAAAGGGAGTCAGGTAACATTTGGCCCCAGTACGACTCCCTGTAGCTTCTGTCTTTTCTTAATGGCCGCCACCATGGTGATGTTCCCGCTTCCCTGGCTTTGGCCCAGCCTTTGGGCAGGAGCTCACTAGGCCACAGGAACCGGGGTTGAACAAGCCTTTGCTTTGAAGGACAAAAGGTGGTTGTATGTTGCCATCCCCAGGGAGGAGCAAGCAGCTTTTAAGCTGATGCTTTTGTAGGAACTCGGAGAGTGGGAGGGAGAGGAGGATTTTGTAGTCTTTCCATCTCTTCTTACGGAAAACTCCAAGGAACCTATTTCCTCCAAGCTTTGGAATCAGGCAGACCTGGGCTCGAACTCCACTTTGCCACCTAGACCTCGCCAGGCCTCAGATGCCTCTTCTCTGGGGCGGAAATAACCATACCCGCCTCTCAGGAGGTTTCTGAGCCTTCAGTGACAGTGACAGTGAAGACAGTGGTCATTTGTGTGGTCCTTATTGCACGCCGGGCACTGCCATAGGCCCCTTGTACACGGGAACTCGTCTGCTCCCCAGACAGCTCTGTGTCACGGTCGCTGTTACTGTCCTGCATCATAAGGATGTGGGACAGGCAACAGTGAGAGGCTAAGGGGCTCACACGGTTCCCCTGCGAGGAAGTGGCAGGAGCCAAGATTTAAACTCCGGGAACTGGACACAGAGCCTAGGCCCTTAGTCATGACCAGAATGCTGAGGTGAGGTGAGGGTGTGGACGGTGCTTTATGCTGAAGCAGCCCAGAGCCGGTGAGCAGCGAGTCCCCTCTCCTCCCCTGCATATCCCACTCGGCGACCTTGCTGCTTGTTCCACCTTCCTGGGGTAAGGGGGGGCCCCTCGGTGTCCTTGGCACTTGCAGCTCCTTCCCTGGGGTCCGAGCTTTTGGCTGGCGGCACCAGGTGAGTTTCAAGAGGAATCTGGGGGCGCAGGGTGCTGGCAGGAGGGGAAAGGTTGGGTTTCCTCGTGGGGCGAGAGGAGACACCCATGGGGGACACTTGCCCACAGGACGAGAAGTACTGGACGAGACGCAAGAAGAACAACGTGGCGGCCAAACGGTCCCGGGATGCCCGGCGCCTGAAGGAGAACCAGATCACCATCCGGGCCGCCTTCCTGGAGAAGGAGAACACGGCGCTGCGGACGGAGGTGGCTGAGCTGCGCAAGGAGGTGGGCAAGTGCAAGACCATCGTGTCCAAGTATGAGACCAAGTACGGGCCCTTGTAACCCGTGCCCCCGCCGGGCAGCGCCGCCTGCACCTCAGACCTCTGCCTGGGGGCTCCCTGACACCCCACACATGCGTGGAGACTTATGACTCGTCATGGTCGAATGGTGGCACACCTGCTCCAGGAGCGTTCACGTTCAAGCTTCATTATCACATGGCCAGCGCACGTGGCGACTTCTCTGGGGGGCCAGCCTCCTCCCCCGTGGGGGTGCGAGAGAATCTACGTAGACGGGTGAATCAGCCTTAGTTTCTGTTCTCGGATGTCCCAGTTGAATCGGAAGGGGACCTCTGGGGTACAGATCTCCTTTCACAGGGGGCTTAGGCTTCCCTGACTCTCCCTCAGTCTCCGGCCTGGGCCATTGAGCCTGTCTCCATGGAATGAGTCGTGATCCTTGTCGCCCGACGTCTTCTCAGGTAGCGGGGCGCATTTCAGGTGGGGCTTGTCTGTCACCCACCTCACCCTCCCCAGAAAGTCTTTGAGAGGCACATCCGTTCCCATCTCCTTCAGAGGTAGAAAGACAAAGCAGCTCCTCCATCGTGGCCCCCTGGGGGTCAGGCCACAGGAGCAGGGTCTCTGCACGCCTGGGGTGGGGTGTGGGTCTGGGGCCTGCCACAGAAGCGCACCCAGCCGTTCTTAGCTCCCACACCCCTTTTCTTCTGAGACCTGCAAGCCAGGGAGGAGGCCCTGGCGAGGGGCCCTCCCTGTTAGATCTGCTTTGGAAGAGGGACTCCCAGGGTGGCTGGTCTCCCAAGTCTCGCCCATAGTGCAGAGGGAGGCCTTTCCATCTCCTCTTATCCAGGCCACTCGTGGAGGCCACCTGAAACTTTTTTGTCCCACCACACTGGGCCTTGGAACCTGCTGTTTCTTTTCACCTAGTGACCAGTGCTCAGATCTTGGATTTAAAAGGAACCCCCCACCCCTTGCCTAGGAAGCTTAACTTCCTGGAGCCAGGATGCCCCTTCGCATGGTGTTTAGAAAACCGGCCTCCATGGCCCCGTACACTGTGGCCGGAGAGCTGGGGCATGTTTCCCAAGAAGTTCCCTTTTTTTCCTTGCTCTGCTCTCCAGTGTGGGCCAGGCCAGAGTCGTCCACTTTCCCTAAAAACAGAAGGAGGGCTTCCCAGTTCTTGTTTTGGGATCTCTTCCCCCATGCGAGCTGCCTGGAGTGTCCGCCCACAGGACCCAGTGAGGGATCATAGGAGTCACAGCTTAGCTCTTGGGCCATTTGGTGGGGCTAGGGGCCCCTGAGTCTGTGTCCCAGGAGACACCGGACGCCCACATGAGCCTGTCTGCCGTGTGGAGGGGAGAGGGCCTCGCAGCTGTGGCCCCACTACCTCACAGCTGCTCCTTTCTCTTGTGTTGGCGGGACTCAGTCGTCCTTCGGCTGTACCTGGAAGATTCGCTGAGGAAAGCCGTGGAACCCGCTGCTCACTGTGGTCGGCTGGGGCACCTGGAGATGGCTGTATTTATTTGCTCAGGGCAGGTAGCCTGTGGTAAAGAGGGGTCAGAGGCGATGGGCGCACTTCGTCATGCTTACCACTGGCTTTATTTAAAGTGGTAGCTCTGTGTCCTGGGCCCTGACCCTGAAAGACTTTTCCTAACAGATGTTAAGACCGGGGCAAACCATGCACTGATCATGGGCCACACCCCAGGGGAATGCCACGGCCCTCCAGGGACCTGCACACCTGCCCTTCTGGGTACTTGACAAGGGTCCCTGAGGCCAAGGGAGGCCACCCCCCTCCCTTTCAATTTTGACTTTGTGGTTCTATAAAAACCGTGTTCACTCTCACTCTATTGTAACCACAACAGGGCCGTCGCATCCGGCATGTCCGTGTCCTGCCGCAGGCAGCGTGCCCACCCGGGCACTCTCTGTCTGGTCCGGCTACCCACCAGTAGGGCCGTTTTCATTTTGTAATTGGTAGAAGAGCCTCCAGCTTAAATGCTCTTCATTTTCTTTGGCCAGAAAGTATATGGTTTGTGTTGTGTTGTGTTTTGTTTTAAGGGTGGACATTTAATCTCTGGTTGGTGTCCATGTCCCCCCAACCCCCGCCAGTGGGTGGAATGATGGCCTGATGTCTCTCCTCTCCGTCTCACCTTCTGCCTGCTCAGTGCCCCCTTTTTCCTCCCTGCCAGGCAGTGGGTGTCTGGATCCTTCCCAAAGTGCTCACTTGGAAAGAGTGGGGCTGCTGGCCTCATTCAGAAGAGCTCCTTGGAGTCAGGACCCTGACAGGGACAGGAAGGGGGGGTCCATGGAAGGTTGACATTTGGGGGAAGAGGAGCGCTCAGGTAAAGCGTGTCTCCTTCCCAGGCCTAAGAAACGGGTGCTTGGAGCAGGAGAGGGCTGCTGCCTGCTCAGTATCCGTCCGGAGTTGGGAGTCTCCTTGACTCTCTCCTTGGGGCTGACAGCCAAAGAGTGTGCCTCCTGTGCTCAGATCTGTGACATCTCTAAGGAGCACGGGAGGCCAGGGGAGCCGGTGTGAACGGCTTCGGCTTCCCTTCGGTTCATGATCGCTTGGGAAGCGCTCACCTCCCTGAGCTCCCTGTCTTCAGCTTCGTGGCAGCCTCTTTGCAACCTCAGAACAGACAAATCATGAATGAGCTAGAATGTTGAAAGAATATACATATAATAAATGTATATCTAGATATAGAAATATATATATTTAGAGAGAGCTTTCATGATGGCTAGCACCTTGTGGAGGACCTGGGTAACTCTTACCCTTGGCCAAAGGAAGGGGTTTGCCTGTCTGGGTCCTGAGGTTGGGGAGGGCACTGGGCAGTGACCCTTGACTCTGGGTAAGCACCGCCCTGCTAAGGGGGGCTGCTGGGGCCCTGGGCAGGCAGCTCATACAGTCCTCCAGCCTGAGGCAGGGTGGCAGGCCTGGGAACCAGCAGGGGAGGGCCCTGTTGTGCCGGGCAGCTCTCCATCCACGGCCCTGGGAGCTCGGCTCCCTGTAACACGATGGGCCAGGAACCCCTGGTTTTCGTGGGAAAGCCCCACCCCAGAGCTCCTTTAACATCTGTTAATTAAGTGCAATAAATTTTTCTAGAAAATGGCAAAGATGACTTCCAGGTGGATATTGCTATCTTACGGTGTTGGGCATGCCAGAACACCACTTGGTTTTATTTTTCTAAGTGCACGTGGTAGAATGTGTGGGGCTCTGCGTCCTCCCCTGGGAGCTGGCATTCCAGCGGGCCCCTCTCCCCTGTACCCTTGCTGGGGGAAGGAGGCAAGGAGAAACCCCTTCTTCCCAGCCAGAGAGGGCAGAAGCAGACTGTAGCCCATTGGCCTTATGTGCGTGTGTGCGTGCGAATGTGTTGCTGCTGGTGGGCTGGAGTGATGTGGCAGGGAGGGAAGCCGGGAATGTGTCCTTTTCAAAACAAAATTAAATATTTTGAGATGAGAACTGTGGGACTGTCTTTTCTGTCCTCCTCCCCTCTTCCCACCATGTTTCCTCTGCACGTGTCCCAGGCACCCCTGCATCACCAGCTGGCTCATCTCGGCCACTCTGTGCCTCAGTTTCCTCATCCAACCAATGGGAGTAATTCTGCCCGCTTACCTCATCGTGTATTGAGGAAGGACAAATGTCACATTCAAAGCAGTCGGAACAAGGAAAAGTGCAGTACAAATGCTAAAAAGACCAGGAACTGCTCAGGAAAAGAGTTCCCAAACAGGAGACCCCAGAGAGCAACTATGTAAAAAGGAGAAAGTACAGAGACGAAGAGTGGGGTCCTGAGGATGGGATTCCGGGGGTTTTCCTTTTCTCCTTTGGCCGAGTTTTCTGTCTGTGGTCCAGAGAGCCCAGCAATTAGAAGATCCGTTTACACACAAGTGTGTGGCCCCTCGCAGCGCGCCCATGTGGAAACTACTGATTCACTCAGCATTGGCGTCCCCAGGTCCCCTGCTCAGGGCTGGCCCGGGGTCCCTGGTGGCTCTCATCGGGGGTGGGGACAGAATAGGGTGCACCACCCTCGGCAGAGCCGGCTGCACATCCCGCCACCCCCTCCCCTACCTGCACCCCGCCTTCGCCCTCCTACCTCTGCTCCCTGTTGTCACTGAGGTTGGAACTAGGACAGCAAGAAGCCAGGGAAAGCAGAGATAATGAACAGAGCCTTTGGCCCCCTGGTGGAATCTTTAGGCAAAGGCTGTGTGTCCAGCCTCCCCTACCCCCTACACCCACTACACCCCCTATACCCCCTCAGGGTCTCCAGCCCGCTGCTCTGTGGTTACTAGCCCTGCACACAGCTGATTGGTCAAGGAGTGAACATGTGACTCAACTGGGCCTATCACATCCTTCCCTGAAATTTGTCAACTTGAGGTCTGTTTCTCTGTGGCGGTGACCTGCTCTAACCCACGGCATTTTCTACTCTGCGTACAGATGTTCCCACCCAAAGCAGGATTTTGTGCAGCCATGGGAACCTAGGGGATTTGAGCTCAAAATATGTCAAAGCTACAAGATCTTTGCCGAGGCTGTGGCAGGTAAGAACACAGGCTTTGGAGTTCATCCTGGGTTCAACCTGGCCTCCATCACCAGTTTAGGGTGTGATCTTGGGCAAGTCTGGGCTTGGTTTTTTGTTTTAAATCTTAGAATGGGACACCAGCTTCACAGGCTCCTGGACGGGGCAGGTGCTCAGCATTTGGCTGAGGCACTGAGGTCATGGAGTAGAAGGTGCTACCCAGAGATGAGCCCCTTCAGGCCGGCATGCAGCGGGCTCAGACCAGCTGCGTGGCCTGGGGTGAGTTACTCCACCCCCAGGGGTGATTCTGTCTCCGTACAAGGTGAACGGGCTACACCGATCATGTGTGAGTGCCTAGCCCAATGCAGCTCTCCCTCCCACGTCTCTGGAGGACAAGCTTCCGAAGCTGGACATGTGCCTCCTTCCTTGACTGTACCCAGCCACCAGACAGCCCTCATGCACCTCCCCGAGGCTGTGCCAGGCCGGCCCAGCTGGCAGCTCCTGACGTCAGCTGCTAATCCAGGAAAGCTGCCAGCCAGAGCTAGGGATGAGCGGCAAAGGAAATCGGAAACAGGTTTGAAGGTGGGGGGCCCTGGCCCCCAGCCCCCAGCCAGCCCTTCCTGTGCTCCCATCAGCTTCTTCAGCAAACCCTCCCAACCCCAGAGGCTGATGTCCGGACATGGTGGAGCTGGGGCCTCTGGTCGTGAGCCACTGCTTCTCTGTAGCTAGAGCTGGGGCCGTGCAGTGCGCAGTGCTCAGCCGCCTCCAGCTCTGAGACTGCAGGTGTCTCCAAGCTGGGGGGGGGGGGGGGGCACCCCTCCGGCTTAGATTCTGGGCCGACTCTAGCTGGTCCCATGTGGGCTGCAGAGAAAGCAGAGGAAGGCAGAATCTCAGCCAGTCTTCGAGCCCAAGCCAGGAGCATCATTCCTCACTGCTCTCCTGTCATCTCAGCCTCACGGCACCTAGGATGTGTGTCCCATTTTATAGAGGAGGACACTGAGGTCATAGCGACTGAGTAGCTGAGCCGAGAGTCCAGCCCAGACCTGGTCGCTCCTAAGCCCAGCTGTTCAGCCGTGTCGGTCATCTCCCGGCAGAGGTGCTGGCGCTGCCCGAGCCCATCCACCTGGGAAGTACACCCCTGCCTTCCACCTCCCCTGGGCCAGCGGGGGTCGGCCAGCCAAAGCAGCCCAGACCAAGGCCTGTCTGACATCCTCCCGTGGACTGTCCAAGCCACCTGAGCAGCAGCAAGGAGGCCAGGCGCAGCTGCCGGCGTGGGGGAGGAAAAGACTGATCTTCGTCCCACACAAGGGCCAGAACCTTCGCAGGGACTCCCACTGGGCTAATGTGTTAACTGAGGTTTGGAGAGGGCACATAACTTCCCCGAGGCCATACTGCTTCTCCTCCCCACCCCCCTCCCAACCTCTTCCTTGGTCAGCATCCAACCCTGGAGCAACATCTCTCTTTCTCCCTCCCTCATAGCATGTCCTCTCCTCCTGGGTGCCAGGGTCGGAGGCTTTGGACAACAAGGACCTTACAAATTATTACCTCTAGGCCCTCCTGGAATGGATAGGAGAGGGGCCCAGAGAGGGAAAGGAGCTATCCAAGGTCACAGGACAAAATGAGATTGGGACTAAGGGAGTTTGCAGCTCCACATTTCCTAGCTCCCTGGTCACGTGGAAGCTGGGTGTGGCCCCTCACTCAGGGAGGGCGCTGGCTGTTCCTACGCCTACCTGAACCCTGAGCCGTTCACAAAAACCTGGGCTCACGTGGAACTGGCCTCATCCCGGGTCCATCTCCAACCTGCTCCTGCAAAGCACATCCCTCTCTGAGCCCCTTCCTCTTCATCAGCGCCATCACCTTCCTCGCAGACTTGTTGCTGCCTGCAGTTCTACCATTAGAGAAGCTGGCCAGAGGCCAGAGAGAGAGAGAGAGAGAGAGAGAGGAAGGTAGAGGCAGGAGATGGGGCTCGAAGTCAGCAGGGTCAGGCCACTCAGCGCTAGAGAGCCTGGCTGTCCTGCTGGGGGCTGAGTCCAGAACTGCTCTGACCCATGTCTGTGGCAGAGCTGGGCCGCACCCCCACTCCCGTTACTTTGTCTGAGAAGCTGCTGGACTGAGCTCAAATCACCTTGAAATCCTACCTCAAGAGCCTTGCTGAGGCCCCAGGTGCGAGCCTCAGGGGTGTGACCAGAGCCAAGGGGAGGCACCCAAAGCTGGCCAGGAGCCAGTGCCCAACCTACCGATGATTCACCGTGGCCCTCCTTGTTCTGGGAGTCAGTTTCCCTATCTGCCCGAGAATGCTCCGTACTTGGGTCTCAGTACTGATGTTCAGACTCCATAACACCACCAGGCCTTTGTCCGTGCTTGGGCAAGTCCAGCCTTCCCTTCCCTCTCTTCTCTGCCTCACAAACTCCTAGTCATCCCTCCAGGCCCCAGTCAGCTGTCACCTCTGCCAGGAGGGCCTCACCAACACTCTTGGGGACAAGTTGCCCCTCTTGCATGATTCCACACCTTCTGCAGGCCTCCAGCCAGGCCCAGGCCCGACTTCACACTCAAGGTAAGGGGCCCGGGAGTTACAACACATGAAATCCTTAGAACAGCACCAGGCATCGAGCAAGCAGCCATATGTACCACCCACACCCCGGCAACCCACCCCCTGTGTCTCCAGCCCCATTCTCTCCCTGAGCTCCTGACACTTACCCAGCACCGCCACTGGGAGGTCTCACAGGCATTGCCCCCTAACCTGCCCAGAGGCTCTTGGTCTCCCCCAAAGCTGGTCTTCCTCAGTGTTCCCCACACAGTAAAGGGCCCCACCATTCCTCAGGAGCTCAAACCAAAGCCTGATTCCCTGCTGTATCTCCCAGCCCCATCGGATCTGTCCACAAATCTTACCCATTCTAGAATCCAGTGTCTCCTTACTACCCCCATGGCCACCCCTGGCACCTGAGCTGCTTCTGTGTCCTGCCTGGATGGTGGCAGCATCCGCCCCCCATCCTCTCCGATTTCCTCTATTTCCACCGCACTCTGTCCTCACGACATCCTTTCAGGTACCTACCATGTGCCACGGCTCGATCACACTCAGAAACAAACCCAAACCCCTCCCCACAGCCCTTGACCTGCCCGCTCTCCACACACACACCCTTCCCCCTGCACAGCCTCTCGCCACTGTGCCCTTGGGCTCCTCCTGGGTCACCCCCAACTCCTTCCCATCTCAGAGCCAGTGCACTTGCTGTCCACTCTGCTGGAGTGCTGCCCCCCAGGTCTCCTCGGCCTGGTCTCATTCTCCTTGCCTGGCCTGGCCTGCCCAACGCTGGGCGCCTGGCCGCAGCTCACTAAACGGCTGCCCAACCTGACGGGGCCGTGTGACAGGAGCAGGGCCGGGTGTTGGCGGGAGTGCCATGTCACCACTAGGTGGCGCTGCAGACACGTCCCTGGGCCGTGACCTCCCGTCCAGCCTTCAGATTTGTTGTCCTCGAAGCCTCCCCACCTCCCTCCTGTGCCAGGCGGTGCTGTGGGCCACCAGCCGACTGGGCCCCCGCCCTCCCTGTCCTCCAGTGGCCACTGGCGGGTGGATATGGTCAAGGGGTATCCACAGAGGGAGGGAAGGAGGGAGGGAGGCCTGGCTGCCTCCCACGGCCTGCACTTCTGGCTCTTTCTGGGGAGGGAGTGGGTGTGTTGGCATGAGGGGGCGGGGTGGGGAACCGGGGGCTCAGCCAGAGCAAGGGATCTGGAATGAGGAGTTCTGGATTTGTATCCTCCCTCCTCTAGTGCTCTGGCCGCTTCTGACAAGCCTGGTCCTGTCTCTGAGCCTCGACTTCCTCATCTGTCAGCAGGGGATAAAATGTGAGCAGGGACTGAAACCCTGTGTCAGGGAACCGAGGTGCGCTGCTCTATCAAGAGGAGGCAGAGGGGCTTTTTGGGGGGGCCTCCCCAGTGATGCGTGAGTGGGTGGTGTGTGCATCTGGGGAAGAGGCAGGTGGACAGGAAACTGGCCAACCGGGCGAAGTCTCTCGGGCCTCCCTTGCCTTGAACCCTGTGACCTGAAGCGTGTGCGGTGCGTGTGTATGTGTGTGTGTGTGTATGTCAGAGTCCCTGGATGTCTGAGTGGGTGTGAGTATGTCTGTGTCTAGGAGCCCATGGCGGGGGATGGGCTGCCACTCACCTTGGCCAAGGAGGATCAGGAATTCCAGGGAACCAGGGGCTTTCATCTCCCTGCCATGACGGGCCCTCAGGGCCTGGAACATCTACTCAGTCAGTACCAGGGATGGGCCCTAAGAGGGCACCAGGGCACCCCACTTCTTTCCCAGCCCCCCACGCACCTGGTAGCTGGATCTTCTCTCTCCATCTCTCCCCAGGAGCACCTGCGCTGCCTGATTTGCATACATTTGCATTCAGACCGCCCAGGCCCTCCTTCCCTCAGATCACAGTGTCGTTCTCACTCCCTTCAGCCCCATCGCAGAGGCTGCAGACTTCCTGTGGGTGAGGGCCCAAGGGTTATGTTGGAAGGGCCCTGTCGCCTGGCCCGCCCCCTTCTTCATGCAGTCAGCCTGGCTCTTTCCCTCCTTAAGAGGTAGAATTATTAAGCACTCACTGTGTACAGATGTTTTATATACCCGTTCATTCTATCTTCACTTTAAGGTATCTTTATGCCCATTTTACAGAGAAAACTGAGGCTCAGAGAAAGGAAGTGACTCGGCCCAGTTCCTGCAGTAAGTGGGACTGGAAGTCCATCAGCTCTGGTGGACTTTTGCACACCCACTGGGGTGTGGGTATGGGAATGGGGGACACAGCCTCTCTTTGTTGGCTCCCTGCCCTCTGGGTGACAAGCCATCTGCCTTGCCATCTGGTTCTTGGCCTTTTCACTCAAGTGACCCCCTCAGGAGATGGGGGGGTAGTAGTAATGGCAGAAGACACAGGGGCTGCTGAGGATTTGGGGGTTCCTGAGCTGGCTCTGCCCTCTCTCCACACACCCACCCCAGTCTGGTCAGAGGTTTTCTCTACAATTCCTTCTCCCAGACCAGCTGAGCTAGCTATCCCCCATCTCCTGATGGCCCTGTCCAGACACTGTTTGAAGAGGCCGACCTTCCAGGTCCGGGCTTCAAGGTGAAGATTCAGTGACTATTTGCTTTAATAGTAATAATAATAATAATAATAATAACAATAATAATATCATCTGCCATCAGTTGAATGCTCACTAAGTATCCAGCCCGTGCTGAGTGATTTTCAGGCAGTCTCTCAAAGCAATATTTCCTGCAACTAGAATTGCAGCCTATTATTTATTTTTTAAAAGATTTATTTATTTGACGGAGAGACACACAGCGAGAGAGGGAACACAAGCAAGGGGAGTGGGAGAGGGAGAAGCAGGCTTCCCGCTGAGCAGGGAGCCTGATGTGGGGCTCCATCCCAGAACCCTGGGACCATGACCCAAGCCAAAGGCAGACGCTTAACAACCGAGCTACCCAGGAACCCCAAATTGCATCCTATTATTATCCCCTTTTTTCAGGGGGAGAAAACTGAGGCACAGAGAGGTGAAGTAACTTACCCAAGATCACACAGCTAAGAAATGCCACAGACCGGTTTCAAACTGAGTCTATCTGGGTCTAGAGTCTATTGTGCTGAAGTGAACAGTCAAGAAATGGATATTCTAAGGGCTTGTCCCCGCTAGTCGCTGTGGACTGCAGAGGGGTCTTAGACCACCGACCCCAGGCTGGGCTGGGCTGGGCTGGCCAAGGCAGGTCCATCTCATGTCATGTGGACTAGAGGACAGAAGCAACCTGGATTCCAGCCACTGTGCAAGTCACTCTTCCCCTCTGAGCCTCAGTTTCCCCATTTGCTAAAGGAGGCTCTGGGCTTGCCCAGCCTCCCAGGGCAGCTGTGAGGATGGGGTCCAGGCTGCCATCGTCAAATGGATTTTTCCACTAGAACCTCATTTTCAACCACCATCGTACCCACAAGGCCAACATATGAAGCTGATAAAAGTGCTGTTTCAGGGGCGCCTGGGTGGCTCAGTGGGTTAAGCCTCTGCCTTCGGCTCAGGTCATGATCTCAGGGTCCTGGGATCGAGCCCCGCATCGGGCTCTCTGCTCGGCGGGGAGCCTGCTTCCCCCCTTCTCTCTCTCTGCCCACCTCTCTGCCTACTTGTGATCTCTGTCAAGTAAATAAATAAAATCTTTAAAAAAAAAAAAGGGCTGTTTCATCAGCATACATTTCTAAACTCACGGTGCTGACAGGTCCTTTGTCTAAAGTCAGTTGAGAGGGTAAGTGTGTGACACTTGTGAAGGGGACACATATCCTGCTTGGGGTGTTGGTGAGGGCCATGCTGCCAGGAGCTACCACAGCACCCGGTCTCTTCCGGCAGCTTGTCTGAGCTACACGGCATCAAGGATGCCTTTCATGCAGGCAGAAAACCAGTTTTTAAAAAATGATTTTAAATTAAGCTCTGGTGACAGCC
Source organism: Enhydra lutris kenyoni (assembly GCF_002288905.1). Taxonomy (NCBI): domain Eukaryota; kingdom Metazoa; phylum Chordata; class Mammalia; order Carnivora; family Mustelidae; genus Enhydra; species Enhydra lutris. The sequence continues at coordinate 7,311,594 of NW_019154139.1, read as the reverse complement.
ATCCAGCCCAGCCAGGGGTTCCAGGTGTCTCCAGAGCCCATTTGATGGTGGGGGACCCTGGGCAAACCCTTTGCCCTCTTTGGGCTTTAGAAGGCACAGGAGGCTGGGGTCCACCTACGGGGGCCCTTCTGTTTACCTCAGCAAGTCTGGAGTTGGTGATCAGAGACACGTGGCCGATGACCAGGCTCCCCACAGCCCCTCAGAAGCCTGGCAGGTGCAGCAACACAGTGTGTGTGGAGAAAACCTTCAAGGCCTGGCCTAGGGGCTCAGCTGGGATGTGGGAGACAGCTGGGGGGGTGGTGGGATGGGGAGGGAGCAGGGAGCTGACCATGCCTTGAGAGTTTAAAAATAAATCCTGAGTGCTATTCCCTCCAGCCAGCCCCAGCTTCCAGGCCCTGGTGACATCACCAGGGCACAGGATGTCCTTGGCAGGCCTGAGGGTGGCAAGGGCAGGGCGGAGGGGGTCCTGATTTGCCCTTTCTGTTATCTGTGTTTGGGGAGAGCCAGCCTGGGTTGTCCCCAGGGCTGCCAGGGATCCCTCCTCACCCCACACTTGAGAACATTCCATTTCACATCTGAGAAAACTGAGGCCCCAACTTGGAGGGATTTGGCAGGTCCAGACCTCAAGGCCAGCAGTGCTAGCTCTCAGGTAGTGGTTCTGAAGTCCGGTAAACATGGGATGGGGGACCATTTGGGGAGAGGTCTCACTTGGAAGGAGGGCAGGGGGAGGCACCGAATGAGCAAATGCCTAGCACTGTACTTGACATTGTTCGGGAACAAACAAGTTCCTCCTGACCATCCTCCACCTCTGCATCTCCCTTGCACCCTGAGGAGGAACTGGCAGGGATTCGTGCCTTTCCCATTTTACAGATGAGGAAACTGAGATCCAGGGAGACAGAACCACCCACTCTAGTCCTCACAGCCAGCATGTCATGCCCATCTGGGATGGAGTCCAGCAGCCCCAGCCGGAGCTGCTAATGGAGAGGGAGCCAAGGTGGAGCCAGGGTGGGTGTAGGGGCTGGGGGAAGAGGGGCGGCCAGGATACAGGGGAGGGCTGGAAAGGAGACCCTGCTGCCTCTGCTGTTGGGTGCCCCATTCATTCGGCCTCCCTCCCATTACTCTCCCTCCTCACCCCTCCTCTATGGGCTTCCTGCCTCCTCGCACTCAGGACAAAGTCAGGCCTTGCCTGGTCAAGGCTTTCCCTGCAAATTCAGCCTCATCTCTCATCACGTACTTGACACACTCCAAGCCTGGGCCTCCAACTGCTTCTAGATCCCTACAGGGACTGCTATTTCAGGCCTCTGAGCATTTGAACAAGCTGTTCCGCCTGCCTGGAATGCCCCCTCCTGTGTCTTCTTGGGGAACTCCTATTCATCCTTCACAGTTCAGCTCTGAGCCATCCTGCTCATCAGATCACAACCCTGATCCTGACGATTGCTACATTTACTGCCCACCTCTCCTCTGGACCCATAACTCTTTAAGGGCAGGAACCGAACTGTATTCCCCTTTCCATGCCAGTGTTTGGCTGGTGCTTGGATGAAGGAATCCAACTGGGTCCTGAGCCTGCTCGTTTCTCACCAGGGACTTTGTCCAAGTCACATCCCTTCTCCGAGTCTTGTAAGGCAGGGAATAAGACCACTTTGCAAGCTTGTTGGAGAATGGTGGGATCTCCTGGGTCCCTTAGTAGGCATTAAAGGGCTTTACCGGTGTTGGGGGTGTTGTTCGACACAATTCAGTCTCTGGCCACAAACCGAAGTCTAACCGCTCCCCCCCGCAAAGGTAGGCCCCTCACTTGCTTTGCCCTTTCCCCAGATGACCATCAACTCCAAGCAGGGACAGTCCCAACCTGACACCCTCCTGCTGCTTGCTTGCTACCCTCCCCAAGGCAACCCCAAGACAGCCCCTCGAACCTCAGAAAGCCCAAGATTCCCCTAGGAAGCCTGTTTCAAATGCTGAGTTCCAGGCCTCATGACCAGAAGGACCACTCGGAGGGGCCTGGTGTAGAATCCCAGAATCCTCATTGTTAAGCAGCCGCCCGGTGACCTTGACCCGGCTTTTGGAGCCTCCTGAGGGCAGCATGGAAGCCCAACACGATGCCCTGACCTGAGGCAGGCTGGGAGAGCCAAGGCCATCATGAATGGGCTGGGGGGGGGGGCGATCTCAGGTCGTAGCTGCTTGCAGCCTTTTGTCCCGTTCCCGAGGGCGGGGGTGGGGTGGGGACGCGAGCAGGCCCTAAGCTGGGGGCTTCGGCAAAGGACTTCCTCGGCCTACAGGCCAAAGGCAGACCCCCAGGCGGTGCGCGTGCGGGGCCCAAGCCCGCCCCGCCGCCGCCTCCCATCAGAGCCGTCTGCTGGCGAGCCAGACGCGGATATAAATAACAGCGAGTCCAGGCCGGATGAAGTAAGTGCGAGCGGAGGGAGGCAGGAACCGCCGCCGGGGAGCGGGGGAGGCAGACGCGCGCGGCGGGGAAGGGGCGGCGCGGGCCCGGGTGACCTTGGAGGAGAAGGGCGGGGTCTCCGGGCCCGGAGGTGTGACGTCGCCCGTCCCGCGGGAGCGCAGAGGCGCTGCGGGGGCGCCGGGCCTGCCCGGGAGGCTTGGGGCGCCGAATGCCGGCGCTGGGGAGCCAACCAGGGGCTCCGGGCCCAGAGGGCTCGCCTGCCGGAGAATGGCCTCGGCCCCCGCGCACGCCCCGCGCGGTCTCAGCCTCTCTCCTCCGGTATCCGCTCGCGCTCCAGCCCCCCGCCCCTCTACGTCCCCGCCCCGCACCCGAGGCTCGGCGCGCGCGGAGGGGGCAGTTCTAGTGTCGGAGGACGGAACAGCCGGGCTATTCCTAGGAGGGACCGCCCCCATTGGCTGCCCTGGCTCGCCCCGCCCCCCGCACCGCCCGTTACGTAACCCTTCCCCCTCTCCCCCCTCCCGCCCCCGCTGCGGTTGGGGGCCAGGAAAGGAGAGGCCTCAGCCTCTCCATGGGCGCGGTCCTGCGGGGCTCAGCGACGTCCCCTGCCGCTTCACGCCCAAGGGGAAACTGAGGCAGTTGTCTGGCGGGGCCCAGCGAGGTGGGTCCCTGCGGGGCTGGGGTGACCATGCAGGCTAGGATCCTTGGGCTTACAGAGCAGCCCAGACTGTGATGGGAGCCTCAGCGCCGCCTCGGGTAATGACTTCCTCCTCTGTGCTAAGGTTCCCTCCCTGGCCGGGACCTTAGGTCATCCCCCCCCCCCACCGAGGTCCGCTGCTCCCCACCCGCATCCACTGTGCCAGGGCCACAGTGTAACTTGAATTCTAGTCAGACAGTGATATCCAGTGGTGACTGGTTCCTCCCCATACCCCATACGGGTGACCTAGGGTGGACTTTGCCTCTCAGAGCTTCAGTATCCCCACTTTTATTTATTTATTTATTTACTTACTTACTTACTTATTAAAGATTTTATTTATTTATTTGACAGACAGAGATCACAAGTAGGCAGAGGGGCAGGCAGAGAGAGAGGAGGAAGCAGGCTCCCCACTGAGCAGAGAGCCCGATGCGGGGCTCGATCCTAGGACCCTGGGATCATGACCTGAGCTGAAGGCAGAGGCTTTAACCCACTGAGCCAGCCAGGTGCCCCAGTATCCCCACTTTTAAACTCGGACTGCTTATGGGCCCTCCTTCTAGTGTTTTAGTGAAGAACCACGGCATGTCACCACCTGCTGAATACTCAGCATGGGAACCGTGAACTGCCCTAATTTCTCCCCTAATCTCCTCCCAGGATCTGGCCAGTGCAGGACCTGAGCCCAGCCTTGGGCTCCTACGCAGTGGGCTGGCTGTGGACGTTGGCCTTTGCCTAGGGAGCACATGGTCCAGGCCTGCCGTGTGGTCTGGCCCACTGCTAGAGGCAGGGCTGGTCCTGGAGGGCGATGAAGCAGGGAGGGCCTTGCCTGGTACCTTCTAAGAAAAGATTTTGGGATGAGAGAAGCATCTGTCCGGCCCTTCTGTGTGCTGCTCAGACGTAGTGGGAGCCTCGGTCCCTTCATCTGCAAAATGGGGATGGTCACACGTTCCTCCTTCCCTTCCTGCTCACCCTCTGCCAGGATAAGAGGAAAAGCCTCTATCCCTGTTCCCAGTTACTGGGCAGGGACTGTGGGCTTCATGCTCATTTTACCTTCCAACAGGTGAGAATTGGTGTCCTTTTACAGTTGGGGAAACCAAGAGTAACTCCTCCAGGTAGGGTGACCGTACTGGTTTGCCTTAGATGCAGGGGTTTCCTGGGATACAGCTCTTTTACTGGGAAAACTAGGAATCACCCTGCCTCCAGGACACACACCCCACAAGGTACAGTGTCTGAGTCCAAAGTCTGGCAGTCCAGCTCCCGACTGTGTTTCCCTCTACCAGTATTTGCTAAATGAATGAGCGCATACCTCCCGCAACGGTCCCTCAGCCTTTGCCGGGCACCTTGGCTCATGTATCAGGACAGAGTTTGGACTCTACCAGAAGTGTCCTGTGGGAAGTGAGTATGGTCTCTGGGTTCTGCCGGATTCCTAGGATCCCTCTCAGGGCCTCCGTGGTTCACCTTGACCTGAGGGTCTGCCCATCAGGCTCTTACCCTTGTTCCTACAGGGGTGAGGAGCCACTTGCTAATAATACCAGCTGTGTTTTGCTTGCCAGAGCTCAGTTTCCTCACCTATAAAATCGGGGAGATAAAATCTGCCTGCGGGTTGCTGCAGGGATTCAGGGAAATGTGGGTAAAGCTCCTGGCACACAGGAAGCCCTCCGTACATCGGCGTTAACGGCTGCTTCTTCATGTGATTAATTACAGCCCAGGACGCCCCCGGCGAGCCCTTCCTGGGTCAGAGAAATGTCTTAAATGCCCTCTGTGCCTCCGAGCCCGAAGAACTGGGTGCCATCTTTCAGCTGAAAGTCTGAGTTTCAGAGAGTCTGCGACCTGCCGAAGGTCACAGCCGCAGGGGGCAGGGCCAGCATTTGCCAGGCACCGTACCCTTGCAGAACTTAGCTCAAGTGACCGCAGCCGGGAGTGGCCTGGGGAGACTCAGGCAGACATTAGGGAGGGATTGCGGAGGCCTTCGCAGGGAGCCAGGCCCCCTCCTCTCCCTCCCAGACAAGCTGGTCCCCTCCTCGCCCAAGAGAGCAGGTCAGGGTGTACGGGACAAGCCCTTTGCTCAGGCCAGGCCGCTCCCCGCCCCCAGTCGGCCGGCTGCCCGCGCCCTCTGCCAGCTACTGTTCCCTGTCGGCCAGCCAAGCCGTGAAGCAGTCCAGGACATTGTGTCCAGAGAGAGGGCCAAGCAGGCCCTCCTACCGGTGGCCGATGACCTCCCGCCCTGCCCCTCCGGGCCTCAGGCCAGCCTGGCCTGTCCCATTCTGTGCCCATATGAGCTGGGCCCGACCCTGTAGCCACCCTGTACGGCTAAGGAAGCTGAGCTGCAGAGGGAGGCCTGATTCTGGCAAAGCCACGGGAGCCCGCTGAGGCTGCCCCACTTGGAGCAGGAAGGGGCTGACGGGCAGCAGCAACTGGGTGGGGGGAGGGCAGTCCCCGAGGGGCAGGACGCACAGGGGACCCCTCTGGTTTTAGCAGAAACGCCATCCCCCCTCCCCTGGCTCAGAGCCCCTTTCCCTCACTTTCCCCCACCTAGTGTTCCTACCTTGTCCCAAGTTTTGTTTCCCTGAGGAAATTTCTCTACAAGCCTCTCCTTTGCGTATCAGATATTGTTGATCTTTTTTTTTTTTTTTTAAGATTTTAAAAATTTATTTGACAGGGGTGCCTGGGTGGCTCAGTGGGTTAAAGCCTCTGCTTTCAGCTCGGGTCATGATTCCAGGGTCCTGGGATCGAGCCCCGCATTGGGCTCTCTGCTCAGCGGGGAGCCTGCTTCCCCCACCCCTCTGCCTGCCTCTCTGCCTACTTGTGATCTCTCTCTGTCAAATAAATAAATAAAATCTTTAAAAAAAATTTAAAAAAATTTATTTGACAGAGGGAGAGAGATCACAAGTAGGCAGAGGGAGAGAGGAGGAAGCAGGCTCCCCCCTGAGCAGAGAGCCGGATGTGGGGCTCGATCCCAGGACCTGAGGTCATGACCTGAGCCTAAGGCAGAGGCTTAACCCACTGAGCCACCCGGGTGCCCCATGGGTATTGTTGATCTTGCCCTCGAGACTCGGAGCCTGGTGAGGGCAGGGACTTTGTTGTCCCCGCTGCCTCTCCAGGGCCAAGAACACAGGGTTTTGCACATAGTAGGTCAACCTATATTTGTGGAATGGACAGTCAAGTATTGGCTGTGCCCTTTAGTCACCAGAATAAAAAAGAATATATCCATTACCCCCCAAAGTTTCCTTGTTCCCACTTTTAATTCCTTTCTCCGGTCTCTTGCCCTCCTCCTCTCCTGTCCCAGGCAACTACTAATCTGCTTTCTGTTACTACATGATTAGTTTGCATTTTCTAGAATTTTCTATAAATGGATTCAAATAATATGTTGGTTTCGTTTTGTTTGTTTTGGTCTGACTTCACTCATTTTAATATTTTGAGATTCATTCCTATTGTGTGTATCAGAAGCTCATTTCTTTTTGTTGTTGTGGAGTGTTCCACAGTGCAATGTCCTATGTTTGTTTGACCCTAACCCCTTGAAGGACATGTGGGTTGTTTCCCGTCTGGGACTAATGCGTAAAGCTGCTGTGAGCATTCGTGTGCAAGTCTTTGTGTGGACATTCATGTTTCTTACAGGCAAATAATTAGGAATAGAATGGCTAGATCCCATTGTGTGTCTTAAACTTCTAAAGAATCTTCCGAATTATTCTGAATTATTCTACAAAGTCTTTGTAACATTTTGCATTCCCACCAGCAGTGCATGAAAGTAACTGATTCCTCCACATCTTCGTTAACACTTGGTATTGTCAGTCTTTTAAATTTTAGCTGCTTTAATAGGTGTGTTTATTGTGGTGTTAGTTTGCATTTTTCAAATGACTGATGAACAATTTTTCATGTGCCTATTTACCATTCATATAACCTTTTAAAAGATTTTACTTATTTATTTAGAAAAAGAGAGACTGCGGGAGGGGCAGGGGGGAGAGGGAGAGATCTTTTCTATTTTTTTTTTTTAAGATTTTTTTATTTTAGGAACACCGGGGTGGCTCAGTTGGTTAAGGGTCTGCCTTAGGTTTGTGTCATGATCCCAGGGTCCTGGGATCAAGTCCCACATCAGGCTCCTTGCTCAGCGGGGAGCCTGCTTCTCCCTCTGCCTGCTGCTCCCCCTGCTTGTGCTCTGTCTCTCCCTCCCACATTCTTTCTTGGGCAAGTTAAAAAAAAAAAAAAAAAAGATTTCTTTTTTTTCTTTAATTTTATCTGAGAGAGAGAAAGAGCCGGGGGAGAGGCAGAGGAACAGGGAGAGACTCTCAAGCAGACTCCACAGTGAGCGCGGAGCCCAACAAGGGGCTTGATCTTATGACCCTGAGAACATGACCTGACTGAAACTAAGAGTTCTTGCTCAACCCGCTGAGCCAACCACGCCCCCCCTAGGGAGAGAGAGAAATCTTAAGAAGACTCCAAGCTGAGCATAGAGCCTGACATGGGGCTCGATACCACTATCTGAGATCATGGCCTGAGCTGAAATCAAGACTTGGACGCCCAACTGACTGAGCCCCCCATTCATGTATCTTTTCTGTGAAGTATCTGTTCAGATCTTTTGCCCAGTTTTGTATTGTGGTGTTATAATTGAGAGGTGTTTAGTTTTGTTTTTTATTTTCTTTTTCTTTTTTCTTTTTTAAAAGATTTTATTTATTTGAGAGAGAGAGAAAGAGACACATCGAGAGAGGGAACACAAGCAGGGGGGAAGTGGGAGAGGGAGAAGCAGGCTTCTCGCTGGGCAGGAAGCCGGATGTGGAGCTTGATCCCAGGATCCTGGGACCATGACCTGAGCCCAAGGACTGAGCCGCCCAGGCACCCCTTGTTTTTTATTTTTTTTTAAGTGATTTTTTAAAAAAAGATTTTATTTATTTGTTTGTTAGAGAGTGTGCACAAGCGGGGAAGTGGCAGGCAGAGGGAAAAGCAGGCTTCCCGCTAAGCAAGGAGCCCAATGCAGGATTTGATCCCAGCACTCTGGGATCCTGACCTGAGCCCGAGAGAGACACTTAACCAACTGAGCCACTCAGGCATTCCTGTTTTGTTTTTGTTTTGTTTTGACCTATAAAATTATATTAGTTTCAGGTGTATAACGTAATGATTTGATATTTGTATATATTGCAAAATGACGTAATTGAGTTTTGAAAGTTCTTTATAGATTCTGTATAAAACACCTTTATCAGGGGCACCTGGGTGGCTCAGTGGGTTAAACCTCTGCCTTTGGCTCAGGTCCTGGGATCGAGCACCGCATCGGGCTCTCTGCTCAGCAGGGAGCCTGCTTCCTCCTCTCTCTCTGCCTGCCTCTCTGCCTACTTGTGATCTCTCTCTCTCTGTCAAATAAATAAATAAAACCTTAAAAAAAATAAAAATAAATAAAACACTTTTATCAGATACATATAACTTGCAAATATTTACTTCCAGTCTGTGGCTTGTCTTTTTATTCTCTTAACCAGTGTCTAAGGGAGATTTCTTTTTTATTTTGATAAAGTTCAGTGTACCAGTTTTTTCTTTTATGGATCATTTTTCAGGAGTCAGAGCTAAGACCTCTCTGCCTAACTCAAGATCACAAAGATTTTCTCTTCTGTTTTCTTTGAGGCGGTTTTAGTTTTAGTTGCATATTTCTGCCTTTGGGATATCTCCGTGGCTTCTCGAAGGGGATCCTCTGCACTTGCTTTGTCCTTGGCTCTCACTTCTCCTCTTCTGAGCCTTGTTCATCTCCTCACCTCCCCAGCCTGGAGCCCCCCAGTGCTCACTCTGGGTGTCTTCTCACCAGTCCACACCGGAGCACTTGGCCCGCGTCCTGTGCCATAACTTCTCACTCACCAGCTTCTGCCAACCCTCTGAAGGGCCTTGCCGGGCTGGGTGGGAGCCTCCTCTGGGCACTTGGGTCTCCCTGGGCTTCCTTCTGGCATGAACCTGATCAAGGGGTTGAAGTCATAATGACCCAGGTCTGTCTGCCATCACCAGACGTATCCCCCCACCTCCTCCGGCAAGCCCATGCTGGGCCTCTCATCCGTGTCTAGCTCAGAGCCTGGCATGAAGGTTGGGTTCCGGGAAGGTTTGTTGATTGTGTGAGAGAACAGTGTCTCACTCTCTCTGCTAGATACAGATGGGGCAACCTGGGGGCGAGAGACTTAAATTTCATATATATATATATATATATATATATATTTTTTTTTAAAAGATTTATTTATTTATTTGACAGAGATCACAAGTAGGCAGAGAGGCAGGCAGAGAGAGGAGGGGAAGCAGGCTCCCTGCTGAGCAGAGAGCCCGATGTGGGGCTCGATCCCAGGACCCTGAGATCATAACCTGAGCTGAAGGCAGAGGCTTAACCCACTGAGCCACCCAGGCGCCCCAAATCTCATATTTTTTTTTAAAGATTTTATTTATTTATTTGACAGAGAGAGATCACAAGTAGGCAGAGAGGCAGGCAGAGAGAGAGGGAAGCAGGCTCCTCTCAGAGCAGAGAGCCCAATGCGGGGCTCGATCCCAGGACCCTGAGATCATGACCCGAGCCGAAGGCAGAGGCTTTAACCCACTGAGCCACCCAGGCGCCCCCCAAATCTCATATTTAAGATAACATCCCGACTCCCCATCTGGGCTCCAGGGCCCGTGGGGTGGCCCTGAGGACCTCTTGACTTGATCTTGAGCTATTTGGCCTTATTTACTGCTGGCCTTTTCGTTCCCTAAAGGAAATGCCTGTTTCTGCCTTGCGCTGGGAAGGGGCTGACCCCTCTGCGGCTCACTCTGCTAATTCTCTTGTAATTCAGATCTTAGGTTGAGAGCTCCCTGCTGGGGAAGGCCCCTTCTTCCCCTGACCAATCTAAAGGTCACTAGCTACCATCGTTGGCTGGGATTGTCTTCATGGCCTGTCCTCAAGGTCTGACATTTTCTCATTTATTTGTGGTTAATAGAACATGGTCTTTGGGGGAGCAGGGATATTTCCCCTGCTGTTCACCCTTATTTCCCTCATTCTGGGAACAGTGTCCAGCATGTCTGTGGGCTCCATGTTGTGTGGTGAATAGTGAATGTTGAGTAGAGCCCATCAGGTCAGAGGTAGCCAGAGGACCCAGCTGTCTGAGTGGTGGGCCCGGGCCTCTTCTCCACGGCCCTTCTCCTTGCTCAGCCTGCCACATCCCAGCAGTATTCTGATCAGGTCCTTGTGCCTTGCACAGGGGTTGGGGGAGGGTCTCAGCCGGTAGCTGTGTGGTCCTGGCCAGGACCTAGCCCATTACTCTTCCCTCCCCTCCCTGGGAAAGGTGCTACAGCACAGGGTTCTCGTCACATCTTGGGAGCAACTGCGAGAGGAAGAGGCATTGGCCCAGGGGGTGGTTTAGCTGGCCAGGGCCCCAACCTGCTATCCCTTGTTGTACAAGTGGGACAGATGTCAAGAGGGAAGGGAGGTGTTCAAGGTTACACAGGACCAGGAGCCCACTTCTCCTGCTGGCAGGGACATCCCCCAAATTAAAAACTGGGGGATCAGTAGGTTCCTATAGCCCAGGGGCTTGGAGACTTCCTGGCTGGTTCCAGCCTATCCTTTGGCCCTGCCCAGGAAGGACTTGGCCAAACTGGCCAGGCCCAAGGGGAGGAGGAGGGAGGGTGAGAGTGTGCCCCTCCGCCCCTGACTCACTCAGAGGACCAGCCAGTGGCATCCCCTTGACCTGCGGGCAGGCCGAGTCAGCCAGGCTGTGACCCACCAAGCAGGGTTCTCCTGCCGCCATGACTCACACCAACCCACCCGTCTGCTCTCCAGAGGGAAACTCCCAGGTTTCGGGACACGGGTCGAGGACCGGTCCCATCCCAAGGCCCAAGGCTGGGCCCCTGCAGGGGACAAGAGGCAATGAGCATACTTTGTGGCACTGGGTGGGGGGCAGTGCTGGGGGACAAGCTGCTTCCCACCTTGGCAGAGGGCGGAGCGGTGGCCAGCCTAGTCCCTCCTCCGAGGATGGAGTTTCCTTTTGAGGCCCAGCCTGGGCCTGCTGCGGCGGGGTTGGGTTTCGGCGTGTTTGCTGATGCGAGGAGGCCTCTGGGAGCCGGCTGGCAGATGGTGTCTGAGGACAGACAGGAACCGCCCCGGTGAAGGTGACACTTGTTCACTCTGGGCCGGCCACTGTGCGCAGCATTTTCTACTCCTTATTTCATTTGATTTTCACGAGTGGTACAATTATTTTTTTTTAAAGATTTTATTTATTTATTTGACAGAGAGAGATCACAAGTAGACAGAGAGGCAGGCAGAGAGAGAGAGAGAGGGAAGCAGGCTCCCCGCTGAGCAGAGAGCCCGACGCGGGACTCGATCCCAGGACCCTGAGATCATGACCTGAGCCGAAGGCAGCGGCTTAACCCACTGAGCCACCCAGGCGCCCACGAGTAGTACAATTATTATCCCTGTTTTAGAAGGGAGGGAACAGAGGATCCAGAGTAGGTGAAGTGGTTTGCTTGAGGTGGGATCGGAGCCCGTGTCTTCTCAGGGTGTAGAGGCGTCTCTCCCCTGATGGCTCCCCTTGGGGGGGTGCCTGGCTAACCTGCGCTCTAACTCCTGATCCCCGGGTCCTCAGGCCCCCTGTGCACGCCTGTCCTGTAACGGCCATCTCACCTGTGCTCCCAGGGCAGACCGGGGGCGTTCACGGAGGACTTGTCAAGTGAGTGAATGAGACTTTTTCCTGAGGAGCTGAGTCTACTAGAATGCTCTTTCTTCCTCTGGTACTGCAGGGGCCTCTCAGGGCAGAACTCTCCAGAACGCGCACAGGGAGTGGGAATGGGTCCCCATGGGCACCTGTTGTGACAGGACCTGTGCTGGGTACTTCGTTTCTGTTAGCGTAAGTAGGAGCCAATGTGAGCCGGGCCCTGGGTCCCACAGGTAGGCTGGCAGCCTGTCCACAGGGTCACAGGGACAGGCTACGTTTCTCCCTTGCAGGACAGGGGAAGGGGAGAACCCTGGGAGTGGCCTTACGTGCATCAGACAAAGGCTTAGGCATCCTGGACAGGGGACTCCCTCTGCTTGATGTGCTCCATGGGGAAGTGGCTTACAGGGGCCAAGCTTCAAGAGCCCCTGGAACCCTGTGCAGAGGTTAGAGGCCTGGCCTGAGAGCTTCTAGGCCTCGTTCACACTCCTGGATGGGGAGGGATCAGTGTTGGCCTGTTTGGGAAATGAGGGCCATTGATGGCCCAGAAGAGCCACCAGGCCCCTGTGCCAGGCTGGGGGTGGCAAGGCAGCCCTCCCACCCCCTCCGGGGCAGCGGCACTCTTCTCTAGCAGCTGCCACTGCTCTGTATGTGAGAATGTCCCGTCCAAAAGCTCAGCTTCCCGTTAGTCTTGTGCATCCAGACTTGGAGCCCCGTTCTCAGTTGTAGGCTGGAGGTAACACCTCTGTCACCAGGTTGCCATGGGGGGTAAGGAGATTCCTTGAATCCCTGGCTGCCCTCTTCAACCTGGGGGCCCGCAGGGCTGACGTGTGAACCACGGCCAGGGATAAGGTGCGCCTGAGTAGTTTCCCCAGTGATGGGCCCTGCGAGAGGGAGGCGGCTGAGCTCTTCCCCAGCCCCACGCAGGCCCTCCTGCCCCTATGGCAACTCTGCAATTGCCCGGCCTAGAGAAGGGCCGAGAATCCAAGCCCGGGTTTTGGGGACAGACCCTGATTTGGGTGGGCTCTTCTCGTCCTTACCCACTTCCGAGGGGGTAGCAGTCTGGGGGAGGTAAAATCCTAGATGTAGAGCATCTAGGAGGCTGGTCCTTCCCTTGGCCTCCCAAGAATAGGCCATTCCTAAAAAAGCCGGGAAGCGATCACAAGCCCGGCTTCGGCACTGGCTCCCCAGCCTATCAGCAGAGGGAGCTTGGGCAGTTCCCAACCTCGGGGAACCGGTTTCCGGGGTGGAAAAGAACCCCTCCAAGTGGGGACTCTGTGTCCTGGGATGACGCGATAAGGGGCAAAAGGGGCCCAGGGCACCGAGGCACCCTGAGGCGGGAGGTGTGGAAGACCAACGTCTCTTGAAGCTGACAGGGGCCCCAAGTCAAAGCAGCCGGGAGCAGGCAGCAGGCTGTTATAGATCATGCTTTTAATACAAACTTAAAAAAATCTGGAACAATATAAACTGTACAGATTTGATCAATCTTTTTGTTTTGTTTTTAAACTAAATCTCTAAACACACCAATGTCCCATTCCAAAATATTGCACAACATTCTGAATACAAAACGCCTGATTGTATTCCTCCTTCACTAAAGAAAACAAGTTCATTACCCTGCTCCCCCAAGCTCCTCTCCACATTGCCTCAATGCCCTCCTTCCCATCCCTAGGGGTCAAGCTAGAGAATCTATAGCTCACTGCATTGAGAAAAATACATCATTCCGGACTAAAAGTTTACATTCTTTACAAGACGGTCCACCTTTTGATTTGTTCCTGGGAAAGAGGGGCAGACAGAGAGAGGATAGGGAAAGGGGAGATAGGTTTAATTCTCCTCTTTTTTTATTTTAAAGTTTGTTTTTCCTGAAAAAATATCTGTTTCTCTCCTCTTTTTAAGAAAAAATCTTGAAAAGAAAAAAATTACGTTTTTTTACGTTAGAAATATACATATATTATATATACCTCTTACATTTTACAAATGTAGCAAATTATTCAATACAAACGGACACCAAAAAATGTAAAAAATAAAAAAAAAAAGTTTTCCTACGAAACCAGGTAAATTAGTGCAGGCTTTTGTTTTTGTTTCCTTAAAAAAAATAAAATTGAAGCAAAAATGCCTAGATTTGAGACGAGACAGACTGAACTGGGCCCAAGAGTCCAGCACGGGAGTCATGCTCCTGAACATACATTTCTCTTCGTATTTCAAAAGACACTAAGGGGTTGGTCTCCCCTCTCCCTAGATGTGGTGAGAAACGAGCCAACCGGGGGTGGTGGGTACCTGTGTATGTGAGTGTAAGGGAAAGGGGGCCGGAAGAGGGCATAAATAAGGCAGCATCCAACCTTTCCCAGAGAGCAGCCATCTGCCTGGGCCTGTCACCTGTGTGGGAGCTGAGGGCTAGGGAGAGGGAAGCCCAGACTGGGCTGGCCCCTGAGAAATCTAGGGGACAGAGGATACTGGGCTGAGGAGCCAGGGCGTTGCCCCTCTGGGGGAGGTAGAGCTGGTGCCCATTGCAGGGGGAGGAGACTTGGCAGTGACTGTCTGGGCCGGACCCACTGCCACGGCGGTCGCCCCACTTGGGGACATTGAGGAGAGTGGGGTGGGGTGCCGAGGGCTTTGGTACTTTTTGGTGATGGAGGGCCCTGATGCCATGTGGCCCACCAGCCAAAGCATCACGGCATGCGTGGAAGCTGGCTCACTGGGGTCAGGTGGGAGAAACTTCTCTCCTGGCAGACACGGGAGCCGCTGCGCTCCCGTAATCCACGCATACCACCTGCGATGGCCAAACCACCTGCCCAAGGCGTCCTGCCCGAGAGAGACCCCTCCTCACAGCATCGAGGCCCAGTGGGGTCGGGTCGGGCAGTGAGGGGATGGCAAGAGGTACCAAGCAGTTCTCAGGCAGGCAGGGGCAGAAACATACTAAAATAACATCTACGAACAAAGGACTAAGAAGTCTCAGTTCAAGGCTCAGGACTGCCCACTCTAGGCACTGACCCCAAACTCCCACCCCCAGGGTGCTCAGGTGAGCAGCTCCCACCCTGGGTAAAGGTCACGAAACAGGAGGGTCTGAGTCCGGGGACTTGTCTTCGGCATCAGGGGCTGGTAGGCTGGTATTCGCTCAGCCCATCACAGCCATCTCCCCCCTTTTTTGGTCAAAAATAAAAGTGCAGATCCCTCCGCAGTCTGGAAACCAGTTCCTTCTGCAGTATTTTCCCCTGGGAGTGTCTCAGGCTCAGCCAACACGTGACCCACCCTACAAAAGGACTGACAACCCACCCGGCCCGTTCCCCAACCTCCTACATAAATAAGCACTTCCCACAACCTGGAATCATGTTGGGGGCGGGGGGTTCACATGGCTTGGAATCCTTTAAAACAGGACAGCAAACCACGCACGCGCATGCACACACCCCCGCCCCACCTCCTTCCCCACAACCTCAGGCCCAGGGAAGAAGGGGCTGCACGAGAGGCCACAAGTGTCAACGGCTGGGTCTCCAGGGCCACAGTGGGGGTCTGGGCCGGGGGGGGGGGGGGGGGGGGGGAGGTGGTGGTGGTGGTGTGGGGGGCCACAGGACAGAGATGAAAGCAATTCCACTAGACAGAGTGCTAACCTCCCCGGAGCCACAGACATCAGCTCTAGCGGGAGGGTGTCCAGTAGACAGCCAGCAGCTCCCTGTGGCTCAGGCCTGAGAGGGAGCGGGGACTGGGGTCAGACCTATTTGGGTGGCAGGGCCCAGAAGGCCTGCTGAGGTTGGATGGCTTTGAGTGAAAGCAGAGCTGGGGGACAGAGGCAGTGACACAGGGCAAACTCTCCCTGCTGTGGGCAGGGTCAGGCCCCAGCTGTGGCTCTTCCTTCCCTATGAGCTTGGACACACCAATCCTAAACCAGGCGTGTGAAGGAGAGGGAGGGAGGGAGCAGGGAGCAGCAATTCACATCTGGACCATTCTTAGCACAGGAAGCCGCTAATTAAAGATGTTATATAGAAAACTACACGTTAAAAAAAAAAAAAAAAAGAAAGAAAAAGAAAAAGAAAAAAAAAAGAAAAAATATAAAACCCAAACCAACCAAATAAATCAGAGGCAGGCAGGGAAACAGCAGGGGGTCGCTTCAGGAGCCCCCTCCCACTCCATGCCTGGGCTGGATCTTTTTTTTTCTAGAAGCCAGAGTGAGAAGACTGGAAATCTTTTTGTGTATTTTTCTTTTCCTCTTTTTTTGGCCTTTCTTTTCCTTTTTCTTTTCCGTGGTCACGGGCGGTCAGTTGGCCAGCACGACGGGCTGGAAGGGCTGGCTGGGATACTGCATGGTGTTCAGGTTGTAGCTGAGACCTTCCACGAAGGGCGTCTTCTCCAGGAAGAGGCTGTTGGCACCGCCCCCGAACACCTGGGCCACATCGAAGCTGCTGCTGTTGCATGAGCCGGCCCCGCTGGCCCCGCTGGCCCCGCTGTCGGCCCCATCGAAGAAGAGGCTAGGGGAGCCCCCGCCGTTGTACACGAACTCCTTGGCATTGGGGGAGAGCTGGGACTGAGGGGCCGGGGTGGCCGCCATGAAGTTCAGCGAGTGCAGGGACAGAGACAGGCTCTTGTGCTTCAGCAGGCTGCTGGTGGGGGAGCGGGCCAGGCGGGGCTGCGGCTGGGGAGGCTGGGGGCCGCTGGCCCCGCCGCCCGTCACCCCACCACCACTCGCGGCACCTCCCCCCTTCTTCATCTTGGTGGAGCCAAACTTGGTGGCCGCGAAGGAGGCGGTGGTGAAGGTGATGGGCTGGGCAGAGCGGGGGATGAAGGTGGGGCTGGGCGACTGGCCGAATGACGGTGACGGGGAGTTGGACAAGGAGCTGTCCTGGCTGCCGATGGGCACGAAGACCTGTGCGTCGGGGTTGAAACTGCTCTTGAACTCCTTGTCCAGCTCTGGGGCGACACAGCCCTCGCTATCATCCAGGTACAGCACTTTCACTGCCCCCTTCTCGCCGATCTGGTAGGACACTTCGAATGGGTCAATCCAGACACTCAGCTCTTCAGGCACGTTGGCCCGCACATCCTCCACGGCCAGGCCACTCCGCCGGGCCGCCAGCTCCACCACGGGGTCCACGAGCTCCCCGATGTGAACACAGCGGAAGCCAGAGCCCTTCAGGGGCTTGTCGGGGTACCAGTGGCCTTCGTATTTCTTTTTCAGGAGCCGCTCCAGCTCCTCCCCGAACAGGTCTGCCCGGCGCCGGGGCAGCTTGTTGTACAAGTAGGAGATGATAAAGTTCAGGGCCACTTTGATCTCCAGCTGCATGGTCCCCTCCGAGGCAGCAGATCAGCTTCGGGCACGTGTATGCAAGCCGAGGGCAGTGGCAGGTGATGGAAGGTAGGCAGCCTTGGGCTCTAGACAGCTCTGTGAACCAAGAACAAAGGGCATTATGAGTAGATGCGCAGAAAGCCCAGTGGGGCTGGGAATGGGGCAGGGAGATCATGGCAAAGGATAGCAAAGCACCAACTTTAGATCATGCAGACTCAGGGCCCCTTTTCTGCTCTACTAGTGACTGGCTTGCTTGTGTGGCCGAGGGCACGCCACTTTCTTCTGAGCCTTAATTTCATCAGTGACATAAGGCTACCATGAAGAGTAAGTTAGCTCAAGGATGTAAACTGGCCAGCACTAAACCTGCTACGTAGAAGACACTTGATAAGATGAGCTATGGTTTTGCAAGGAATTCTAAAGAAACAGGAGTGCTGTGGTTTCCACTGTTTTGAGAATCCAAGTCACTATACAACTGCTATCAAAAAAAAAACAAAACAAAAACAAAAAAAAACAAAGCAAAAACAAAACAAAACACACACAAAAAACAAGACCCTAATTCAGCTGGAGAAGGGGAAGCTCTTGCTAACTAATCTCCAAAATGTCTTGGTGAAGTCGTGATCCCGAATGGTCACAGGCCAAGATGTAAGTTCAAAGTCCTTAGTTTTTCTCCTTAAATGGAAAGGGCTATGGATCACTGAACAGGAAGCAGCACTGCCAACCTTTCACTGGGGGCTCGGGCTCCAGTCACATCCAATCTGTCATCCTGGGCCCCGTCGCTGTCCGTGCTCTCTGGCTCACTCTGGGTTTGCAGAACTGATGTAAGAACACAGTGTGACCAGAGGGTGCATTTCCCTCCAGGCAGCCTTCAAGAACGGAGAACACGATCCCCAAGAAGTCAAGACCTGTTACAACCAGAGGTGTGGGCCAAAAGGGACCGCTGACCAGGAGCTGGCTCAGGGAAACAGAGGAAATGGAACGGAAGCAAGGACCCCGTAGGTCAAAAAGTCCTTAAGTGCAGCAATGGTATGGCCTGAGGGACTCTCTGGCTTTTGGCTAGGGGGTAGGTGATGAGGGTGGCAAAGAGAAGAAATTTTCCACCACTCTGCAGCCTCCAGCTGGGGACTCATCACCACTCAGTCTCCTGGGGACCATCTGACCACCTGTCCTTGGCACCAGATCAGACTTCTCAAGTGTCTGGAGATCCCCGGAGAGGAGACAGCCCAAGATAAACACTCAGATTGTTATTTTGGGATTCTCTCACAGCCGGCTCCCACAGAGGTCAAAAAGGTTTACTCCTGAGGTCTGGGCCAGCCTCATGTCTCAGGAAGATGATCTGTAAAGTCCTGAGAGCCAGTGATCACTTTCTCCAAAAGGGCAGCTCCAGGGTCATGTGGTGGGAAGACTGAGAAGGACCCCCTTCAAGGGTCAGCGGGGCCAGAATTTGCTCCTAGCCAGGCCTCCGGGTGGGAATGTGCTGCTGAGCTCAGCGAAGAGACAAGACTAATCCATGATCCATCAAGGGCCTCTTCTGTCCTGTGACAGATTTGGAGCTGGATTTTGATTAAAATCCCTTCTGGGTCCTGCACAGAGTATTCAGGGGCTAATTTGAGGCTTGGGGGTACCTTTTTTGAGTACCTGGCTCAGCTCACTTCCTTATAATATTCTGGACTAGGGCCATGGCTCCTAGGGGTACTGTTAGGACTGGATCCCTGGGCAAAGTTCTCTTGGGTGAATATCAGAGAAGAATGGCACATCATAGGACCCTGGCTAAGTCTAACCCCACCCTCATTTCAGGTCTGAGGGTCACATGGGGATTCAACAGAGAGGCCATGAGCACAGATCAATTCCAGAAGGCTTAAAGAGAGAAAAAAAAATGGTAAAGATAGGGGGCTTTCTGTTTATAAGGATTGGGTTCATCGCCAGATGCAAGGCTGGCCACCAGGGCTACAGGTGTCCCGAAAGAGGAAGTCTACAAGGGCCACAGCAGCCCTCCAGAGGTGTCCAACATGGAGGAGATTAAAAAGTTGTGAAGAAAGTTGGCACTGGTTGCCCAAGGATGGGCCTGGAGTTAAAGACAATGTTTTCAAAAAGTAAAACGGACTTAAATATGACATGACACTTCCCCAAAGCACCACATGGCCTCTTGGTATACCTCTCACACTAACGGGCTCCTACACCTTTCTAGGCCTCCTCAACCTTTGCTGCGTACATGCCTTACCAGTCAACCTCCCCTGAAGTGTTCAGCCTCAAATGGAAGCATTTTTATTTATCTATTTTTTTAAAATTAGATTTTCCTTAGTTAACATATAGTGCAGTATTGGTTTCTGGAGTAGAATTCGGTGGCTCGTCACTTACATACAATACCCAGTGCTCACCACCACAAGTGCCCTCCTTCCTCCTCATCGCCCATCTAGCCCATCCCCCCCACCTCCCTCCGTCAACCCTCAGTTTGTTCTCTTATCATTAAGTCTCTTAAGGCTTGTTTCCCTCTCTCCTTTTTTTTTTTTTCCCTTTTCAAAACGGGAGCATTTTAAAATGCAGGCCAAAGTCATTGGGAAAAAATACAATAGAGCCACTGTCATCAACCCTGCCTAGCTAACCATTTTCTGCAGCATAAGCAACCAAGGCTGCCACCAATTTCTACCTCAGTGATGCTGCCACACAAATAAGGAAGCATGTAATGCCATCTTTGCCTCTTTAATTGGAGAACAGGCCCGGCCAGATGGCTGTGGGGTGGAACCTTTCAAAAATGCTGGACAACCAGAATGAGATTTTCTGCTCTATCAGCTCAGGCTCTAATTTTGACTTCAAGAAGCTTATGGATCAGAGGATTAAAGGACTGGTGCTGTCTTGTCTTTAACTAAAGATAGGAGTGACCACTCGGATGAGTTTGTTCATCTTTTTTTTTTTTTTAAGGCTGTGGACAAATTCTACACTCATATATAAAATATTCATAGAATGTGGTAAGATTAGAAAGCTTAGTAGTAACTACTCTTCAGTACAAGTAAGAAGTGGATTCAAGTTAAGAGGGAAGAGAGGACTCTAAGATCTTCTCCAACCCTGGCTCAGGTGCAAAAGGCCAGAAAGGTGGCAAAAAGTAAAAACAAGAACAAGAGGAACCAAAGAACCCCAGCCCCCAAAACACATCAAAGACAGGAAAGTGTTTAACAGCAGCAACATCTACCTTTTGTTAATGTATCAAAAAGTTGCGAATGTGAGAGTCAGTTCTGTCCAATTTCATTAGAATCTAATCCTCCTTCACCTTTTATTCCCAACAGCAAAATTAATGTGGGATTCAGATTTGTGCTGACTTGTGTTTTAAAAGAGTGCTTAAGAGAAGGACAAAAATGGGGTAAGAAAGGTGGTTGCTGCAGTCAACGACACGGTAATGGAGTTTCCAGAAAGAGCTTATGACAAAAATGCGAAGGAAGGTTTTTTTTTTTTTAAAGATTTTATTTATTTATTTGACAGAGAGAGATCACAAGTAGATGGAGAGGCAGGCAAAGAGAGAGAGAGAGAGAGAGGGAAGCAGGCTCCCTGCTGAGCAGAGAGCCCGATGTGGGACTCGATCCCAGGACCCTGAGATCATGACCTGAGCCGAAGGCAGCGGCTTAACCCACTGAGCCACCCAGGCGCCCCGAAGGAAGGTTTTTAAGAAGAAAATCAGTGTTTTAAAGGGGGAAAAGGAGGGATAATGGTGAGGGAACTCCTCAGGTCCCAAACCATGTATACCTATAAAAATATCCAGGCACCTCAAGTCTTAACATCCAATGCTCCTACAACCAAGCACTATCAGAATCAAATGAGTCTGGCAAGAGGAGTCGGGGTGAAGGGGTCCTTAACTTTGATAAGGCCACCGGATCCCAGGGAGTGAGAACCAGGTGGGAGCACCTGGCCCCACCCCGCCAGTGTCAGAGGCAGAGACCCAGACCAGCGGGTACGCTTGATGGCCTTCCAGGACTTGCGCGGACGAACCGCAACACCCCGCAAGTCTCGACCACGTCCCTCAAACATGGACCAGGCAAGCCCAACTCTTCTGACTAAGAAGGCCCTTTCTGGGGCACTCGATTCCTGTGAAGCCAGGAAGACTTCACTGAACTCCAACGTAGGCCGGCAGTGAAGGTACGCTCTGCACTCTGGGAACTGTAGTCTTCCGACAACTCACGCTCAAATCGGAGCAAGTGACCTACTTTCTCTCCACACTACATTTCCCTGAGCGCTTTGCGAAGGTACAGCCAGCGTATTACGCATGCCTGGTAAGGGGAGCTGGCCGAGGTCCGAAGAACCAAGGAAAAGTTTCCGATGCACATGCGCGCTGTGGTGGACGCCCCCCCCCCCGCCCACCGCCTAATACATTTTATATAAATTTACCCATAAGGCCTACTCCCCGTATTGTACCACCCCACCGTATTCACGTCTTGGTCTCAAGAAAGGCAGAACTGCCCCCCCCCTTTCACAGCCTCCCTTGACTGTTCAATTAAGGATCTCCATCTAATGAGTTTTTTCTGGGTGAACACGGTGGGCTGGGACAGATAAAGGTCACACATCCCTCCACCGCCCCCCACCCCCACCCCGCCCCTGCCGCTTAATCTGTATTCCTTGGGCTGGGTGGTCTCCGGCTGGAGGTGCTGTAGGGACGGTGAATTCAAAGAGGAAAAAGCCTTTTCACTTAATGCCCGGCGGGCTCAGCTCCAGCACCCAGACAGCCAGAAGAGGCAGGAACTAAACCCAGTTCTTCCCTCCTCTCAGCCAAAGAAATTCCCAGTTAAGCTGCGGGGAGGGGCCAGGCCAAAAATCAGAAGGCCCAAAGCCAGCAGGGCCCAAGCCTCACCACTCTTCTAATCCAAGTCCAAGTAACTAGACCCAGCTAGGGAAATGGGAAAAGGTTCCGGCGAGGGAGGGAAAAACTGTGCATCTGACACCCGAACAACATAGTCTAATACTTGAAATTGTTTGCGAGTCTCCTCCCATTGCAAGGCCTGCTCTATGACCAGACTTACCAGATCCTCGGCAAAGCTCCCCTACACGGTGTTAAACCTCCCTAATCCTTCCTCCTACACAAGCTTCTTTCCCCCACTGCTTAAGAGGGGGATGGGGACAGGCGCCCAAGAAAGCAATAGGAGTGTTTTTCTGCTGGAAAATCAAGGATGAGGGGGTCACTCCCAAGGTAGGGTGGATAGGACAGAGAAGAAGAGAGGTTAGACACTGAGCAAGGCACCCGAGACCCCCTCCGCTGGCCCAAGCTGAAGCCTGCGGTGTAGGGTTCTGGTTCCTCTGCGGGGTGGGAAAAGGCCAGCCAGCTGCCCCTCCTCCTTCTGCTCCCTTCCTCCCCTCCCTCTCTGGTCAAGGGCACAGTCCATCCTCTGGGCAGGACGAGAACGAGCTTGGAAGTAGGGCTCTTTCTCCCAGGTATCTCCTCGGGATCAACCAGAATCCACTCACTGGTATTGCTGTAAAGGCACTTTCCTCCGCCCCCCGCACAGTTTTCCCTTAAAACACTAAGACCAAAACGGTAAATTCTGGTTCAGCGGCCGGAGGACAGTCGCCACTGACCGGTCCAAAAGGGGATGTCTACCTTCTATCCCTCAGCTCCACAGGGCCAGAAATAAGCTCTATTAATTATCACCACCCCCTTCCCAGCACACGGGAAAGAAGCAAAAAACAAGGCCTGGTTCCCCTTCCTTCCTCTGATTTATTTAATGGTGATGGAAGTTATCTTTTACCGGTGGTACAAGGAAAAATCTAGCAAGTCTCTACGATATGAGGAGGGCGGAGAGGGGAGGAAATGCACCCCACCCAGGAGGGGGCCACACTCAGAACACCCAGCGGAGAGGAGCACCGGGGAAAGCGGGGGGTTCTATAGGGGAGATGGAAGGGGAAAGGAAAATGTTAGCCAGTCCTCGAGGTGGAGGCACGACAGCAACGTGCAGCAAAGCAAAGAGCGGGATTGGGACGGGGGTGGGAGAAGGCGTCTCAGGGGTCCCCGCCGCCCGCACACCCCCCGCTCACTCACTCGGGTCTCCGCGGTGGCTGGGCGGCTTCTCTCTCCAGGGTGGTCCTGGGCGCGGGGCGGATGTCGCTCTTCCTTTCTGGGCGCTGCTGGACAGGAGGCTGATGGGTCCTTTTCTTCGTTGAGGGTTGGGGGGCAAGTGAGGGAGTTTGGGGATATGACTCTCAATAATAATTCTTTCAGCTTTTTGGAGGTCAGGCTCGGCGGAGAGGGGACGGAAGGCGGGCGGGCGGGCCGGCCGGCCGGCGGCGACGGCGCGGG
The DNA here is from genome assembly GCF_002288905.1 of Enhydra lutris kenyoni. Classification (NCBI taxonomy): domain Eukaryota; kingdom Metazoa; phylum Chordata; class Mammalia; order Carnivora; family Mustelidae; genus Enhydra; species Enhydra lutris. The sequence goes on along the minus strand of NW_019154139.1, from coordinate 7,288,335 downwards.
GATATCGGACCGGAGGGCGGCTCGTATCGCGGGCGGTCCTGCCCTTCTGGCCCCGCGTCGCCCAAACCACTCGCTTCTCTCCGGCGAGGACCCGCACCTTCCCGCGCCCCGGCCCGAAGTGAGCAAAGTCAATGAAAAGTTTCACCCTTAGCAACCCTGCGCACGGATCCTGCTTCCCCACCCCTGCGTGATGCGTCCCTCCGCCCTGCAGGGGCGGGGCCGGGCGCCGGGCCGGGACTACTTCGCAGCCCGCCAGGCGGCTTAACCCCTATCGCCGCGCGGTCCCCTGCGCCCCTTACCCACCTGGGGGTTCCCGGGGACCCCCCCTTCCGCCAGCCCTCCTGTGGCCGGCCTCATCTCACTCAGATCCCAGCCCAAATGCCAACAAGGCCGCCTTTTGCCGGTCTGATGATGCCCGCCTCCCTGCCCCATCACGGCGCCGTGCCATTTATTTTCTTCATGCCCCAAACCACTCTGAAAGCGTGCTCATCGGGTACAATGTTTCCCCAAGTAGACAGCGAGCTGCCGGAGGGCAGGTCTTGGACTGGAACCGGGTGGTTCACTTTAAATGTGTGAGATGAATGATGTCGCGGGGAGGGAAACTCCCTCCCCCAGCTCCCTTGGGCCCTGCACCTGCCCCAGCGCGGTTCGTCCGGCGAGTCCCCCGGGGCCACCTCGGCGAGTCCCTCCGGGTCTGGGCGTATGACTGGCCGACCACCCCCATGGCTCTCGCACCGCCCCAGTTATCATCCTTGGCGGGAGCGGGAGCTAAAGGGATGGCGAGAGCTTGGAAGAGGTTTCGCTCCTTTTATTAACTCAGGGTGGCTCGAGTCTTCCGAGCGCCCCCTGCCTCGGGTGGGGATGCTAACGTCGAAGGGAGGGCGAAGGGGAAACGGGGGTCTGTGCACGCTGAGCGGGAGGAAGGGGAGGCGAGAGAGGCCGGTAGGCCGGGGAAAGAAGCCTAGCGCCACATAAACCTTCTACTTGTCACCTCTGGCTCCCTGATTACCTCGCGGCCGAAGGCCAACGCCGGTTCCGCGCAGGCGCGCTCGCGCGCCCCCGGCCCGCCCCGGGCGGGGCTCAGCAGTGCTGCGCGTCCTCTCGTTTGCAACCACCGTACGGAGGACTAGAGAGAGCAGCATTTCTTCTATATAGGAACACCCGCTGGCGGGTTGTGGCGCCTTCCTGTGCCAGGGGCCCCGGGCTCACGCTCCCGACGGTCCATGGGGTTGCAGACCAAGGCCCCCTGGCCCTGAACGGGCGCGCCAGGTCCGCGCGCTCCGTCACTTTGTGACTGCGGGGCGCGGAGCTGAGGGTAGGGAGGCCTGTGCCCAGGTGAGGTCACAGGCGGACCCGACTGCCAGGTGGCGAGGAGCGGAGCCTCTAGGAGTTTGCGCGTTAAGGCCTCTGCCCAGACGCCCATTCCCCAATTCTCTCCCCAACCCCCGACCTTTATTCTCATTCCATACGGTTCCAGCCCATCGGCAGTCTCCGAACCCGCGTGGGGTGGCGAAATCTGAAAGTTTCCAGCTACGAACAGTTTGCATGTTTGTTACTCGGTCACTTTTTCTGGCAAAGCCAGAAAAAGGTAGTGTGGGGGTTTAAAAGCGCTTTCCTTAACTGCAGCAGAAAAACGCCGGACTGGAGGGCAAACTCCAAGGGGACAGGGAGGCGCGAGGGAGCCTAAGCCCGAAACCCCCCCATCCCCCACACGCTGAGCGCTTCAACCCCTGGGGCACCTCCAGGGACTACTTGCCTCGTGCGTCAGCGGCTGGCAGAGCGTCACATATACGCCCCCCTCCGCTTTGCCCCACTGCACTCCTCCCCTTTTTCCTCCCTCTCCACCTCCCTCCCCTCCCCATCTCTCCCCGCTCCTCCCTCGCTCTCCCCTAGCGTGTTCCACGCTAGCAGTGAAACCCGGCCGACCCACAGGGTGCCAGAGCACCGAAGAGCTAAAAATATAACCGGGGTGCTAGCAACAGCCTTCCGGTTGGTCGGCGAGCAGGGAGAGGCGGCTTCTGATTGGGTTTCACATCCCACCGCTAGGATTAAGAACCGGGGCCAAAAGCACGGGCGCCGGGCCCTTGGGAAAAGTGTGCGTTTGCGCAGTGGGGCGTTGCAAAGGATGCTGGTATTTGAAGTCATTAGAGGGAGAAATGGTTTTGAATCCCAATTGTGTCCACCAACCGTGTTATCTTGATTTAATGCTAACAAATCTCTTTACATCATCAAACGTACTTTCCTGTTCTTAAAATGGAGACCGTGTGAGGATTAAATATGATACAGGATGTAAGGCGTGGTTCAAATAGTTGGTATCCTTAATTTAAAGATGACCGTTCAGGCCAGATTGCCTCCTGCGTACCCTGTGCACGGTTCGGTATGTATTCCTGAGCAAGAAACCTTAGTATACAGAATGATGAGAAAGAAAGGCTAGGGTGAGCGGAAACGAATTCTCCTAGGGCATCTCAGGAAGGAGGAATGGAATCCATATAAGTAAAGGGTAGACGTCTCTTACCTAAATTTAGTGCAGGCTGAAGGAGGGTGCACAGAATCCCTGGACAGAAGGCATAGGATTTCTGCGTGTTCGTGCTTTTGTTCTAATTTCCCCTGCAGTGCTGGAGACACACCAGGCCTGAGCAACTTAACTAAAACAAAACTGAGAAATCCAGCCTCTGGGTAAAGGGTTGGCATATATAGGAAGGGATAAAATAGAGGGGCAAAAGGTAATCACCATTCTTAACTGCTGAAGTCTCCACTTGTCACGTGGTGAGGAGGAGAGAGGACGTTTTCTCTCCTCGGTGTGTGACTTCATCTTGCCAGGGCCTAATTGTGAGCTTAATTCCACTGGAGCATTCCACAGTCCCCTCCCATTTTAGATAATGATAGGTTGAAAGGTACACACCGTGTTTTCAACGCGGTGAGCTTCGGAAGCAACTCCCCTGTCTGAGAGTAAGTTACACCAGATGTTTTGTTGCCTTGACAGGTCAGGCTGGTAATAATTAACCCCAATTAACTCTCCGGGGTGAGTCACTCTCTCCTACACGCATGCCAGGGTGAACAATTTTGTACTTCCTTTTGTGTTATCTAAGAAAATAGCTCCTTATGTTTGATTTCTTCGATGCCCTGATCCAGCTGGGCAGAAGCAAAGACAACCCCAACAAAACTGGCTTCGGAGAAGTATCTGGATGCAGGGCAAGTGGTTCGCTCTTTATTCACCAATGAGGTGAGAGAACAAAGCTCCCTAAAGGTTTGCTAGGACACTGAAACTGCAGTGTTCAAAGAAAGTAACATTTGAACCTTGGTGGTAGCGGGCCACTTGGGATGGAGTTGATAAGACCCACATGGGGCTCCCTGCCTGCTTTGCAGGGAGGCCTGCTTCTCCCTCTCCCACTCTCCCTGCTTGTGTTCCCTTTCTCGGTGTAATAAAGAAAATCTTTAAAAACAAAACAAAATAAAAAACCCCAAACTAGTTAATCTTAAAGATTTTATTTATTTGAGGGGGTGTGGGGGAGGGGCTGAGGGAGAGTGGGTGAGAGAATCCAGAGCAGACTCTGAGCTTAGTGCATAAGCAGATGGGGGCCTGGATCTCACAACCCCCGAGATCATGACCTCAGCTGAAACCAAGACTGGGCCGCTCGACCACCGGAGCACCCAGGCACCCCTAATCCTAATTTAGAAGCTGCCTATTGGCAGGCCAGGGTCCACACCTGGTGGACGTATTGTCTTGGTGTATACTAACACGTTAACATTTTTTAAAAAGATTTTATTTATTTGATAGAGATCACAAGTAGGCAGAGAGGCAGGCCGAGAGAACAGGGGAAGCAGGCTCTCTGCTGAGCAGGAAGCCCGATGCGGGGCTCCATCCCAGGACCCTGCTTTCATGACCTGAGCTGAAGGCAGAGGTTTAACCCTGAGCTACCCAGGCGCCCCCCACATTAACATTTTTTTTCCCCACACATTAACATTTTTAAAATGAGTTGACATTTGGGGCGTCTGGGTGGCTCAGTCGGTAAAGCGACTGCCTTTGGCTCAGGTCATGATCCCGGCGTCTTGGGATCAAGTCCCACATTAGGCTCTCTGCTCAGAGGGGAGGCACCTTCTCCCTCTGACCCTCTCCCCTCTCCTGCTCTCTCTCTCACAAACAAAATCTTTAAAAATAAATAAAATGAGTTGACATTTAAAAATTAGGAGATTGGGGGCGCCTGGGTGGCTCAGTGGGTTAAGCCGCTGCCTTCGGCTCAGGTCATGATCTCAGGGTCCTGGGATCGAGTCCCGCATCAGGCTCTCTGCTTGGCAGGGAGCCTGCTTCCCTCTCTCTCTCTCTCTCTCTGCCTGCCTCTCCGTCTACTTGTGATCTCTCTGTCAAATAAATAAATAAAATCTTTAAAAAAAAAAAATTAGGAGATTGGGGGCACCTGGGTGGCTCGGTGGGTTAGGGCCTCTGCCTTCGGCTCGGGTCATGATCCCAGGATCCTGGGATTGAGCCCCGCATCCGCATCCGCATCCGGTTCTCTGCTCAGCGGGGAGCCTGCTTCCTCCTCTCTCTCTGCCTGCCTCTTTGCCTACTTGTGATCTCTGTCTGTCAAATAAAAATCTTTAAAAAAAAAAAATTGGGAGATTGCACAAAGATATTTCCATTTGCTACTTCTCCTGAATTCATAGGAACTGAGCATCCAAGCTGGCAATTGCCTGGAGTTGAATGGCAGCTGTCTGCTTTAGGCCGAGCCTATATTCTTGGGTTCCCCAAGTCCTCACCACTCTCTCGTATCCCAGACACTGAGGCCAAGGGTCATATGCCACCTATTATCTCATCCTGTGGTATTGGGGTATCTTTTACACCCCTCTGTTTTCAATCAATTATACTGCTCACTCAGACTCTTGAATTTGTGACCCATTTTTCAGTTTAATGTAATAAATAATTGAGTGATTGCCCTGCAGTGGTGGGAGAGACAGAAGGAGTTAAAGGATCTTACCTAGTTCATTGTTGTTAAACTCTGGGCTGTGATTCACAATCGTCAGTGGGGTCATGGAATCATTTGGCTTAGTGGATTTCAGACAAATTTTAGAATAGGATGGAATAAAATGAAAATATTGGAGTGTGTTTACATAGTAAAGATTGTTTCATGAAATTTATTTCTGTTAAATGCGTGTACTAGGCCTGAATAGTCCAAGTGGGAGAGATTGTTCTGGGGTATGGTGCATCTGGAAACATTCATGAGCTGTCAGGAGCTTAGAAGGAAGAGGTACCCAGTTGGCTGGCTCATGTGATTGTGGGAGGCTATTTCGAACAAAGGAAATAGAGAGCCAAGAGGACAGGATATGGGCAAGGAATGTCCCTTTAACTGCCTGATGGAAGAGCTCAGAGAGAAGCGAGATAAGGAAAATCTTGCGGATAGGGAAGAGGGAACCATTTTGAGGCCCTTCCATGCCAGGACTTAAATGTACCTATGAAAAAGTAGGAACCTACTGGAAAAAAAATTACCATTTATGTGAAGACTTCCCCAATAAGGGTAAGGAACTTATAAGGTCAAATTTAATTCGTACAACCTGAAGAGCTAAGCCTTGTTAATCTTATTATTTTTTAAAGATTTTATTTATTTATTTATTTGGCAGACAGAGATCACAAGCAGGCAGAGAGGCAGGCAGAGAGAGGGGGGATGCAGGCTCACCGCCAAGCATAGAGCCCAATGCGGGGTTCGATCCCAGGACCCTGGGATCATGACCTGAGTCAAAGGCAGAGGCTTTAACCCACTGAGCCACCCAGGTGCCCCAACCTTATTATTTCTTAAAAGGTTTTAGTTATTTGAGAAAAAGAGAAAGCAAGCACAGAGGGAGAGGGAGAAGCAAGACTCCCTGTTAAGCAGAGAGCCCGACACAGGGCTGGATCCCAGGACCCTGAGATCATGACCGGAGTTTTAAGGCAGACGCCCAACTGACTGAGCCACCCAGGTGTCCCTATCCTTATTTAATAGATTAAAAAAGAAAAGAAGCAAAAAGATGCTAAATAACTCACTAAAGATCGACAGCAGAGCAGAATTCAAGTACAGGTCTGATTATAAAGCCCACACATTTAAAAAAATACTTATTTGACAGAGAGAGTGAGGACAAGGAGGAGGAGTGGGAAAGGGAGAAGGAAGCAGGGAGTCTGATGTGGGGCTCGATCCTAAGACCCTGGGATCATGACCTGAGCCGAAGGCAGATGCTTAACAACTAAGCCACCCAGGCACCCCGGCCCACACACTTCTAATTACTTTAAAAAAAATAATTTTTTATAAGATTTTATTAATATATTTGACAGACAGAGATCACAAGTAGGCATAGAGACAGGCAGAGAGAGAGGAAGGGAAGCAGGCTCCTGGCCAAGCAGAGAGCCCAATGCGGGGCTTGATCCCAGGACTCTGGGATCATGACCAGAGCCGAAGGCAGAGGCTTTAACCCACTGAGCCACCCAGGCACCCCTAAAAAATTAATTTTTAAAAAGATCTTATTTATTTATTTGAGAGAGAGAGAGAGAGCATGAGGGGGGCAGGGTCAGAGGGAGAAAGAGACTCCCTGTTGAGCAGGGAGCCCAACATGGGACTGGATTCTGGAACTCCAGGATCATGACCTGAGCAGAAGGCTGTCAACTGAGTTAACCAACTGAGCCACCCAGGTGCCCCACTTTTTTTTTAAAAGCAAGAGCACATGGAATAAGTGTAATGTTTAAAGGAAATTAAGTATAGTATACTTGAGAAACTGGAGGACACCCATCCTTTTTAAAACCTAGAAATGAATATCAAATACTGAATACTTAATAAATAATAGTATTACCATAAATCTGGGAAAGGGCACTGCTTTCTCAGGCTGACCATGATGAGTTCAATTATTTCAACTAGACCTATGTAGGTATGCTTGTTTATTTTTTAGGTAGTGCTTTTTTTTTTTTTTTTTTTTTTGAGGTGGGGAGGAGTAGAGGGAGAGAATTTTTTTTTTTTTAAAGATTTTATTTATTTATTTGACAGACAGAAATCACAAGTACGCAGAGAGAGAGAGAGGAGGAAGCAGGCTCCCCACCAAGCAGAAAGCCTGATGTGGGACTTGATCCCAGGACTCTGGGATCATGACCTGAGCTGAAAGCAGAGGCTTTAACCCACTGAGCCACCCAGGTGCCCCAAGCACTTAATAATTTTTAAGACCATTTTGATTTTTTGTAGACATACACAGTTGGCTGAGATAATTTTCGAATTTTCTCCACAGAATTGTATATATAGTGTTAGAGGTTAAAATTCGTTTATAAGTTATGTTTTCCCAACAGCAGATAATTTGGTACTGTTATTATCCTAATTTTTAAAATTGAAGAGGACTGAACTTGAAATTCCAAAATGGACAATTAAGGATTTGAACTTCAAGGCCATTCACTTGATCACAGGTGTTCTGAACTCATTCATTGTATTGTTCTCTTGGCCTTGGAAAGGAAACAAACCAAGAATGGGATTATGAAAGTAGGTGACAGAGGAGCAGAGTTCATTAGAATTCACTGGGTTGAGGTTGAACTTGCCCTATTAAGCAACGGAGCATGGAGGGGGTATGCCCTTGAAATTGGGCATTCATATTAACTTGCAGTACCTTTCAGAGGTTCGCTCACGGAGGCTGATGGATGGAGCACAGTTGAAGTGGTGTTTTTTGTTTTTTTTTTTAAGATTTTATTTACTTATTTGACAGACAGAGATCACAAGTAGGCAGAGAGGCAGGTGGGCGGGGGTCAGGCTCCCCGCTCGAGATCCAGGACCCTGAGATCATGACCTGAGCCAAAGGCAGAGGCTTAATCCACTGAGCCACCCAGGCGCCCCTGAAGTGGTGTTTTGCTGAAACTAAGGAGTAGCTTTTGACAAATTTGCAAATGCAAGATGTTATATGGACCAGGGGGGTTAAGAAGCAAATTTTAAAAGTTGATTTGTCTTTATCCAGACAAAACATCTTGACTTACAGTACACATTAAAACTAAAATTACTTTAGGATCAGTGACACATTTTTTTTTAATTGCCTTTTTTTTTTTTAACGATTTTTATTTATTTATTTGACAGAGAGAGCGATCACAAGTAGGCAGAGAGGCAGGCAGAGAGACGGGGCGGCGGGGTAGGGGAGCAGGCTCCCTGCTGAGCAGATTGCCTGATGCGGGGCTGGATCCCAGGAAGGGAGATCATGACCTGAGCCCAAGGCAGAGGCTTTAACCCACTGAGCCAACCAAGCGCCCCATCAGTGACAAATTCTAACCTGAAAATTACCTGGTTTCTACAATTTTGACACACCATAATCCTCCTGACCCACACTTTAGGATTGCTCAGAGAGCTCCCCAAACCCATTGCCCATTCAGGTTGCTTCCCCCACACAAATGCCCACCCCACCCCCTTTGCCTGTAGATTCCAATATATCCTTCAAAGCCCAGTTTATTATCCAGTTTGACTTCAATTACTCATTTAATACTGGGGAGCTGCTGCCTGCTGGGCCGAAAGGTTGGTTACTGCCACCATGGAGCCAGCCTAATGGGACACTGTCAGTAATCACCAAACACTGGGGCGCCTGGGTGGCTCAGTTGTTAGGCGTCCGCTTTCGGCTCAGGTCATGATCCCAGGGTCCTGGGACTGAGCCCTGCATCAGGCTCCCTGCTCTGCAGGAAGCTTGCTTCTCTCTCTCCCACTCTCCCTGCTTGTGTTCCCTCTCGCTGTGTCTCTCTGTCAAATAAATAAAATCTTAAAAAAAAAAATCGCCAGGGCGCCTGGGTGGCTCAGTGGGTTAAAGCCTCTGCCTTCGGCTCAGGTCATGATCTCAGGGTCCTGGGATCGAGCCCCGCATCGGGCTCTCTGCTCTGCGAGGAGCCTGCTTCCCTCTCTCTCTGCCTACTTGTGATCTCTCTGTCAAATAAATAAATAAATAAAATCTTTAAAAAAAAAATCGCCAAACACTATCAACAAAATGCTATGGTGCTATGTGGTATTACAAGAGGAATGAACTTAGATTGGGGCCAGGAGAGGCATATTTTGAGGAAATATTTAAGGTCCGAAGGATGTGTAACACCTGGACAAAAGCGGCACCAAGCATTAGAGAGCACTTAATAGGTGAAAAGTACTGAGCGGCAAGGAAACCAGCAGTTGAGGAACTGAAATGAGCCCCAGTGGCTACAGTGTGAAGAGTGGTAGGAGAGGAGGTGGTAAAGCTTTATCGTTACCTCCCCGTGGCTATGACCTTCCACTGGTTTTCCAGAGGTGCCCCCAACCTGGGCTAAGAAACTTCCTTTGTGCATCCTCCCTGGGTTAGTCTAAGCTGTTTCTGGCTGCCTTCATCATGAATTTTTTTTTTTTTTTTTAAGTATTTGACAGAGAGAGAGAGAGAGATCACAAGTAGGCAGACAGGCAAAGAGAGAGAGAAGCAGGCTCCCTGCTGAGCAGAGAGGCCCATGCGGGGCTCCATCCCAGGACTCTGGGATCATGACCAGAGCTGAAGGCAGAGGCTTTAACCTACGAGCCACCCAGGTGCCCCTCATCATGAAACTTCTTGAAGGCAGAGATTATTTTATATTTTAATTTTTGACCCTCAATATATCCCAATTAATCAGGTGTTCTGTTGATCCTAACCAAAGCTCTGACAAATGGTCAGAAGACTGTAATTTTTTTCCTTGGCTTCGCTGCTAAATTTCAGCTGGACTAAACCGCAGTATTCCTAAGGACTCAAAATGTGTTTCAAGTCCATGGTGTTAAAGACCACTTGACTCAAACCTCAAATTATGTTTGTGCCTCTTTCGGATAACCTGCTGATGACCTCTAGTAGGCAAAACGTATAGATGTGTTAGGGTAAAGAGTATGTCTGGATTTGCCCTTATTCTGTGTATTTACTTAAAAAAAGGAGGGGGGAGACATATATGTAAGTATATGTCCACTTTGTATAATGAATCAACCAATTTCTGTTCTCTGAACTCGTCAATTTGAATACATTTTGTCTCATTCCTGCGACCATTATCAGAAGTCATTTCTTCAGTTCAAATTAAAGTTGAACAGAAAGAAAAAAATAGCTTCTAAAAACAACCTTGATTTACCTATAACGAAGGGTACCGATGGTTCAGAATCCCGTCCTGCAATACTAAGAAAACACGGTGGTTGATGAATCCCAAGACGTCTATCCTGAATCACAAATTCCTGGGTGACTAAAATAAATTCCTAGAGCCAAACTTAAATTGGGACTGTGACCGAGTACCAGAAAAGAAATACCTGCTTTATTAACACAACAGCAACAGAAAGGGTTTCCAAGTTCTTAGAAGGAACATAACATGAACAGGCGGCACCTGCTAAGTGTTAAAAAACTCAGTGCCCGCGCTGATTGTTCGAGAGCTCCCCCCAACCCGGCAGAGGTCTCCTCCGTCAGGGCTGCTGCGAAGAACAGGCTTCTCGCTGCGGTAGCGTCACAGTTAATTCCTCAAACAGGAGACTGAGATGGTATCATTCCTGTTTCAGAAGCTCTTGGTGTTAAAGAAGCGGCAGCAGCAGCAGCTCTTAGTGTAGAGAGAACATAGCCATTTGGAAAACATTCTTGTTTCTTGAATTCAAGAAAAACCATGAGCCAATCTATCAATTTTTCTCTGCTCTGGTCTGCTAGAGTGGGGTCTGAAGATTCCTTTTCTGTCGCTATCACATGTCTGGGTAAGAGGAGGAAAGGTGGAGGGGGGCCCGTGGACGAGGGCTCTCCTCCCTCTGTGCTGGTAGTGGTCGCTATCTTTCGTGGAAGCTGCAGTAGCTGGGGGGTGGTGGGGTGGCCACCCACCAATCACCTCTTCTTGAAGCCGTACTTTTTGCGTTCATAGAAGAGATCGGTCTTAGAGCTCCCCAAGTTAACAATCTTTGGGCAACCATCTCTCTGGAAAACAGGATAGAGAAGTTGTTAAAAGCCTCTGAGTCTGAACTGAGAGGGACTGAAAATAAAAATAACTTTTGGGGGGCGCCTGGTTGTCTCAGTGGGTTAAAGCTTCTGCCTTTGGCTCAGGTCATGATCTCGGGGTCCTGGGATAGAGCCCCTCTGCTCAGCAGGGAGCCTGCTTCCCTCCACCCCTGCCTGTCTACTTGTAATCTCTGACTGTCAAATAAATAAATAAAATCTTAAAAAAACAAAAAACAAAAAACCTTTGGATCAGTGGATTTGGCCATTTACTTTATCCATCCAGTTATCCTAGTCCATCAATCCTCGAGAATTTATTCCACTCTCCAGCCAGGGAGGCCCCCACTTCGAATGCTGGATTCTCCGCCCACTCCTGTCGCTAATATGATGTAGCTGAGGTAGAATGTAACTCTTAAAGATTCCAATGGGTTTCCTTCAAGTGAGAGGTAAAAACCCTGTAATGATCCTCTATAGATCAAGCTCTCTAGCTCTCCTCCACTATCTCAAGAAAGAGAAGACGACCTCCAAGGCAAAAAACCTACAGGCTTTAGGAGATCATACATTACATGTTAAATACCATAGGGCTTGATGTGTCCTTATTAATTCATTTAATTTGACACATGGTCTTGGGGGAAGACTGCCCCTGCGCTAGAGACGGCTACTGAAGGTCTGTACTCTGATTTGTAATGACATCTTCCTGGGCCATTCTGTGCGCTTGAGTGGTTTCAGTGAAGCCCCTGGGAAGCTGTGTTCTGCAGAAATGACTACGTAAGTTGCTCGGGGATGATGGGAGGAAAATTGGGGAAGATGCTACTAGAATAAAACCTTCACAGTCCTGATTTTATTAAAAACTGCTGTCAAAGGAGGTTGCTCCCTGGGACACTGGACTTTAGAATGAATGAACTGATCAAGTTCTTAGACATCGCATTTCTAACTTAGGTGATACCTCTTTTGGGGGACCAATATCAACACCACACAAAAACCTCTAGGAACACACAAAGCCAACAATAATATCTCATTATTTTCTAAAAACACGTAGTATGTATTACTTTGAGGACTGCCGTCTGACGAGTTCGGCGTGCTGAGGGAGCCAGGGAGTGGGCCCAGCCCCACCAACAGCTCCCGATGTGAACTCAGGCTGTGTAATCTGGACTGAAAGTTCTGGTACAAATGAGGGTGAACCTGCCTCTTATGGTGGAAGTGGCCTGATACCAAACACCCGGGTGCTCTAACCTCTTTATCGTTAGAGATGCTATGAAATTTTGTGCTAGCATAGCCTGTTTAGGCTTATTATTGCCTTACTGACTTATCCCCAGATTCTACCAATACTGTATGACTGTATGAGGTGAGGATGTGCTCTCTGGAACTGGCTGGCTTTTGTTGAATATGCCTGTAAATGGATAGCAGGATAAGGAAGAAGGAAGGACTGTTAAGAAATCTTGGAGGCTGGGGCGCCTGGGTGGCTCAGTGGGTTGAAGCCTCTGCCTTCGGCTCAGGTCATGATCTCAGGGTCCTGAGATCGAGCCCTGCATCAGGCTTTCTGCTCAGCGGGAAGCCTGCTTCCCCCCCTCCTCTCTCTCTACCTGCCTCTCTGCCTACTTGTGATCTCTGTCAAATAAATAAATAAAATCTTTAAAAAAAAAAAAAAAGAGAGAGAGAGAGAGAGAAAAGAGAATCTTGGAGGATGGGGGCACCTGGTTGGCTCAGTCCAGGTCATGATCTCAGGGTTGTGAGTTAGAGCCCCACACTGGGTATAAAGATTACTTAAAAATAAAAAAATCTTAAGAAGAAACAAGAAACAAAAGAAACCTCAGAGTATGATACAAGTATTTGTGAGCTGAGCTAGGGGATATTTTAAAAAATACCTGCAAGGGGTGCCTGGCTCAGTGGGTTAAAGCCTCTGCCATGATCCCAGGGTCCTGGGATTGAGCCTCGCGTTGGGCTCTGCTCAGCAGGGAGCCTGCTTCCCTTCCTCTCTCTCTCTGCCTGCCTTTCTGCCTACTTGTGATCTGTCAAATAAATAAATAAAATCTTTAAAAAAAATTAAAGAAAAATAAAAATACCTGCAGAAGTCTGTCTTATGGCAGTAGTTCTTTTAGCAACTGCAGTGACTGAATACTAGAAATTTCATCCTTTCTCAGATCCCCCCAGAGGATCGACAGATCTCCCCATTCCTAGCACAGGGGCTTTTATTTTCGGCAGCTGTAGTTTGAATTGAAGGCGCCAAGTAAATACATCTTATGGCCACTTAATTTCTAAAATTTCATTTTAGTAGACACCAGGGGCATCTGGCTGGCCCAGTCTGTTGGGCACTCACTCTTGATCTCGGCATTGTGGGTTCGAGCCCCACAGTGAGTATAGAGCTTACTGAAAAAGACACCAGAATATCAAGTGCTTGTTTCAGTTATACTAAATGTGTCCACTGAAACAACTCTGAAGAGCCCTAGGCTGGGCTCCTGCCGTGACCACCAAGCAGAACTCAATGCCTATGGGTTTCCTTCCTGAGGACTGTATTATAAGTCCATTTCAGCAGGAAAGCGAGTTACAAACACTAACCTGACCTAGTGACAAAAACCCAGGACTTTCAAGTAATATTTTATTTTTAAGAAATCTCTACACCCAGTGTGGGGCTTGAACTCTCAGGCCCAGTATGGAGTCAAACGCTTCACTGAGCCAGCCAGGCGCCCCTCAAGTAATATTTTATTTTACTTTATTTTTTAATATTTATTTATTTATTTGCGGCATAGAGTGTGAGTAGGGCCAAGGGGCAGAGGCAGAGTCTCAGCAGACTCCCCACTGAGCATAGAGCCTGATGCGGGGCTTGGTCTCACTTTAGATGACCTTAGCCTAAACCAAGAGTTGTACACTTAAGGACTGTGTCACCCATGTGCCCCCCACAAGTAATATTTTAATATTTAAAGACTTATTTGAGAGAGCGTGAGCGAGCACGTGTGCACAGGAGTTCACATGCTGGAGCGAGCAGGGGGAGGGGCAGAGGGAGAGGAGCAGACTCTCTACTGAGCACGGAGGCCGATGTAGTGCGGGCTCAATCCCCAGACTCTGAGATCATGACCTGAGTCAAAATCTAGTTGAAGGGTGCCTGGGTGGCTCAGTGGGTTAAAGCCTCTGCCTTCGGCTCGGGTCATGGTCCCAGGGTGCTGGGATTAAGCCCTGCGTCGGGCTCTCTGCTCGGTGGGGAGCCTGCTTCCTCCTCTCTCTCCGCCTGCCTCTCTGCCTACTTGTGATCTGTCTGTGAAATAAATAAATAAAATCTTAAAAGAAAAAAAAATCTAGAGTTGAAGCTTAACTGACTGAGCCACCCAGGTGCCCCAAGTAATATTTTAAATCCAACACTTATCATTACCAAAACAGAACACACCAAATGGAAATCTATACAAAACTGAAATGCAGGAAAAGGCAATTAAAAAAAAAGTCTGAGGTCAGAAAAACAATTACTGGGGCACCTGTGGGAGCGGCTCAGTCAGTTAGGTGTCTGCCTTTGACTCGGGCCATGATCTTGGGGTCCTGGGATCAAGCCCCATGTAAGGTTCCCTGCTCAGTGGGGAGTCTGCTTCTCCCTCTGCCTCTCCTCCCTGCTTGTGCTCTCTCTCCCAAATAAGTAAATCTTTTTTTAAAAAAAGACTATTTATTTATTTGACAGACAGAGATCACAAGTAGGCAGAGAGGCAGGCAGAGAGAGAGGAAGGGAAGTAGCTTCCCCGCCAAGCATAGAGCCGGACGCAGGGCTCAATCCCAGGACCCTGGAACCATGACCTGAGTCGAAGGCAGAGGCTTTAACCCACTGAGCCACCCCGGCACTCCTCAAATAAGTAAATCTTAAAAATAATGAAAAATACAATTACTGAAAAGTGGGTCCACATCTTTCTTACAAATGATAGCAAAGAATTATGAAATGGGTGCCAGTGGCAAGATTTGCTTTATTAATTGAAATTAAACACGTTGTTCTGTTTTTTCTTTTAAGTTTTTATTTTTTTTTAAGTAATCCCTATACCCAACATGAGGCTCAAATTTACAACCCGGAGATCAAGAGTCTCATGCTCTACTGACTGAGCCAGCCAGGTGCCTGTTTTTTTTTAATTAAAAAAAAAAAAAGGAGAGAGAGATTTCTTTTTGGCGGGGAAAGAGTGAGCAGGAGGGGGGTGGAGAGGGAGTCTCCTCAAGCAGACTCCACACTGAAGGTGGCGCCTGATGTGGGGCTCGACCCTAGGACGTTGAGATCATGACCTGAGCTGAAATCAAGTCAGCCACTTAGCTCGCTGAGCCACCCAGGTGCCTGTGTTTTGCTTTTTTAAGGTAAACTCTACTGCCCAACATGGAGCTCAAACTCAAGACCCTGAGTCACAGGCTTTACTGAGCCAGCCAGGCCCCCAAGTGTTGTTCATTCTTTTGACAACTGTTTAGTGAGTAACAATACTGTGAAAACCACACTGCACGTTGGTTGGGACTTTAACAATAGTATCATGTTTTCCATCTGAAAAGCCTTTAAGCTCTCTATAACTGCATCCATGAAATAACAGGGATGTTACTTCCTTTTTGGAGAGAATTCCCCAAAGCTACCCACATGTTCTCAGCAAAGCAGACTTGAACATGAACTTTTTGCCTCCTAGTCTGGTGTTTTTAGTACTTGGGCTTTCCAGAGGCAAAAAACAAAACCTTCCCATGGTTTAAGAAGTTGTAAGGAGGGGTGTGCCTAGGTGGCTCAGTGGGTTAAGCTTCTGCCTTTGGCTCAGGTTATGATCTCAGGGTCCTGGGATAAAGTCCCTCGTTGGGCTCTCTGGTCAGCGGGGAGCCTGGTTCCCCCTCTCTCTCTGCCTGCCTCTCTGCCTGCTTGTGATCTCTGTCAAATAAACAAACGAAATCTTAACCCCCCCCCAAAAAAGTAGTAGTAGTTGTAAAGGAGGTAAATTTCTGAATTAATTTTGAAAAGTACCAAGTGTCTTTTTTTTTTCAGTATAATGGCTCTGCTGTTCACTAAACAGGGGGAAGAGAATGATGTAAATAGCAAGAGGGAGAGGCACATCCTTGACCACCCTGAGAAGAGCAACACAGTGCGCTGGTTTGAGGAAATGCTTTGACTTTGACCACCCATTCTTTTTTTATTTTTTATTTTTTTTAATTTGACAGACAGAGATCACAAGCAGGCAGAGAGGCAGGCAGAGAGACAGGAGGAAGCAGGCTCCCTGCTGAGCAGAGAGCCCAACACGGAGCTCAATCCCAGGACCCTGGGATCATGACCTGAGCCAAAGGCAGAGGCTTCAACCCACTGAGCCACCCAGGCGCCCCTGACCACCAATTCTTAAAGGTGATAAAACCATCTTCAATATTACCAGTTGGTGTTTATCTTCACCCAATGAAATCTTATTCCTTAGGACTTAATTTCTCTCGTTAGAGGGAAAATATAATTTGAATTTTAACTTTTCTCTTGGGGGTGGGGAGGCAATAGTGAAATGAAAAACCTGAGAAACAAGGAGCCAGACAACTTGGGTTCTAGGCCTGGATCTGCCACTGATTAGCCCTGTGACCTTGGGCCAAGTTGCTTAACATCTGGAAGCTTTAGTTTTCTCATTTGTATCACAAAGACCTGTTGGAAAAGAACATTCAGCACAGCTTGGGGCACACACACACACACACACACACACACACACGAATGTTAGTGGCTATTCTCCTCGTCTTCTGGTTGGGAGAGCTGAAGAAAATGTAAGTAAAAGAGATAAATCGAGGGGTAAGGAGACATCAGATCAGTATGACGCGGCACTGTAGAAACTACAAATGAGTCCTCTGGCAGCAGTGGCCCCAGACAGGACTCCTGAGTATTCTTGATGCTGAAAAACTAAGTGAGAACACCCATTTAGTCCACGGGTCTAATTCCCTTATAAATTATGAAAATGGCAGGAAGAGGAAGGAGTATGAGAACTCCGGCTTGCTTTGATGGCAGGATTTCTGCCTAGGAAAAACGTCTGAGGGACTTAATCTCCATGAAGATCTGTAGGCTGAGAGGTTGGATCATGTCACTAAACTGCTCTGTGTCCTCTGGAAACTACTGCTGAATAAATGTAAGCTAGATACCGTCTCAAGTATCCTCAGAACACTCCTGTACATTGTGAAGTAGACGGAGTGAGGTCTAGAATAATTCTCAGGAATGGAACAAAGCACTAAGATCCAAAGGTATCAGTTCACGTACCACATGCAGACAAGTCAGACAATAATTAACATTTATTAAGCGCTCTGATTACAAGCTTATTCCAGACAAGAACTCCAGCTACAACCATGTTGTCCTTATGGACTCTGGAGCTAGTTTAAGACCTATTCATGTTTTCTCATCGTTGCTGTTGCCTTCCTGTGGTTTCACTGCTTACAGATTATAAATATCAAATACTTACTATATACCAGACACTTTACATGGGGCACTACTATGGATGGCTTACAGAGGAAGCACCGAAATATGGACCATGCTTGTAATACATACCAGACACTATACCAAGAATGTGGGAAGAGAGATAAATAGCGAAACCAAGGTCCCTTCTCTAAAGGGGTACAACCCAGTTGGTAGGTCAGATGGACGGAGATATGCTTTGACACACAAAGATAAATGCAAATCAGAGTTCAGGACAGGGTAATGTTCAAATCACCAATTGAAATTATGTTTTTGGTAGTTTATCTATATCCTTTCTCACCTCCCTAAAAAATTAGAAGACATAATGGTGTAAGAAACAGTTTCATCTGGCCAGATACGTCCCCCTTCCTGGGGCTAGACAGGCTCCAAATATACAAACTCAGGAGGCTGGGTGTTTCTACTCAACATGGGCACATCCTCCCAGAAGGACTTACGAAAGGATGACAAGGTGTAATGGGGACACCATGAGCTTTAGTCAGACAATCTGCGCCTGCCATTTAATAGCTGGTGACAGACTGTAAAATGGGGATAACATGGGACGCCTGGGTGGCTTAGTCAGTTAAGTATCTGCCTTTGGCTTAGGTCATGATCCTGGCTTCCTGGGATAGAGTCCTACATGGGGCTCCTTGCTCAGCAGGGAACCTGCTTCTCCCTCTGCCTGCTGCTCCCCCTGCTTGTGCTCTCTCTCTCTGATAAATAAATAAAAATCTAAAAAAAAAAAAAAAAAAGGATAACAATAATCCCTATTTAACAAAGTTATTGTGAAGAATAAAGGATGACATCTATAAACTATCTACTGTGTATGTGGGAATGTTAAGAATCATGTATCTTTTTTTTAAGATTTATTTGAGGGGCGCCTGTGTGGCTCAGTCAGTTGAGTGTCTGCCTTCAGCTCAGGTCATGATCCTGCCATCCAGTCCCAGGCTTCCTCTCATCCTGGAGCCTGCTTCTCCCTCTCCCTCTGCAGCTCCCCCTGCTGGGGCTGTTGTGCAGGCACGCACCTGTGTGTGCACAGGAGCACCCTCCGTCTCTCTCTGTCAAATAAAATCTTAAAAAAAGAGAGAGAATTAAAAACAAAAGATTTATTTATTTGACAGAGAATGTGCCCCCATGAGAGGGGGGAAGAGTGGGGGACAGAGAAGCCTCAAGCGGACTTCCTGCTGAGCGCAAGCCTGACCCCAGCTAGATTCCAGGACCCTGAGATCATGACATGAGCTGAAACCAAGAGCTGGCTCCTCATTCTACTGAGCCACCATGGCATCCCTCATGTATCTCTTACCTTACCCTAGATTTAGGTAACCAGGGACCTTCTATTAGCGATACTATTATGACACTTAAAAAAAAAAATTTTTTTTTAAAGATTTTATTTGTCAGAGAGAAGCACAAGCAGGAGTGGCACAGCAGGCAGAGAGAGAAGCAGGCCCCCCCGCTGATCAAGGAGCCCAATGTGGGACTCTATCCCAAGACCCTGGGATCATGACCTGAGGCAAAGGCAGACGCTTAACTGACTGAGCCACCCAGGTGTCCCACGTTATCCCCATTTTACAGTCTGTCACTCAGCTAATAAATGGTCCTGGGATCATGACCTGAGCCGAAGGCAGATGCCTAACCAAATGAGCCACCTGGGCGTCCCCACACTTTTTAGTGTGTCATACATAAGAAGAAAACAAGCAGATTCACAGTCCCCACCCTCTAAGAAGGCTCCTGCTTCCAACCTAAACAAAAATAGTAAAACTTGCTTTTATTATAGATCTACAAGCCCCCTATCCTGGCATTTGACTAAAGGAATTGAATAAGTAGCCACCGCCACTACAAAATATCAAGGAGCAAAAATGTCACGAGACAGAATCATAATCCTGCACTATCAGCCCAAAGGCATTCTTTAGCGAGTTAAAGTGGAAATCAACTTGAGGTGTCCCAAATTCAACTGTCACCACATCCACTCCAACAATCTTTCACAATAGGAAAGAAAATGACTGAGCAGCTATTACCTACTGTGCACTGTGCCTGGACTCACAAAGGCAGGATATTGTTTCTGAAGAAGGATAATCAGAGGGGTGCCTGGGTGGCTCAGTGGGTTAAGCCTCTGCCTTCGGCTCAGGTCATGGTCTCAGGGTCCTGGGATGGAGCCTCGAGTCAAGCTATCTGCTCAACAGGGAGCCTGCTTCCCCCCCACCCCACCGCTTATTTGTGATCTCTGTCTGTCAAATAAATAAGCTTCCTTTTTTTTTTTTTAAGATTTTATTTATTTGTCAGAAAGAGAGAGAGAAAGCACACATGCAGGCAGAGAGGCAGGCAGAGGTGGAGAGAGAGGTGGAGCGAGAGGCAGGCTCCCCGCTGAGCAAGGAGCCCAATGCGGGACTCGATCCCTGGACCTTGGGATCATGACCTGAGCTGAAGGCAGCGACTTAACCCACTGAGCCACCCAGGCGTCCCAAATAAATAAGCTTCTTAAAAAAAAAAAAGAATAATTAAAGAGAGACATCAAAGGAGTAGAGAGAGGGCTCTCCAAATTGCTGACGTTGACAAAGTTTTGTTTCTGTTGCATTTCAGCCCTTGATGCAAAATAACTGCCTTTTATTGGACGACACCCAGCTGACCTCACAGAACTTGAGGAAATTATAACCTGCGTGCCTAGCTGAACATAGTAATCTCTATGGGCCATAAGAGTTTGCCCTGGTTGGCAAGAGTTACTAAATAAAAGCAGCAAAGGTCAGATGGAAAGCTTAGTGTACACTCACATCCTTCTCCTGGATGGTGCACTCCTTACAATAATAGGCATCCGAGACTCCAGGGCCTCCACAGATCACACAGCGCCCCTGGTAAGAGCCATAATTACACTCATCACATATGCGCACCAGAGTGCAGGGACGCACGTAGGAGTCACAGATCACACACTTGCCATCACCTGGGAAGAAGAGAGAATGGAATTAGCCCACATACAAGTACCTCCTTAAGTCTACTGACCTGCTCCTGCTATGGGGAAAATACAGTGGTCTCCACCCGCTAGTGACTTTACGACTCTCTATTTTGGTATTACAAAACTCAGCTAACCCTGTGTCCCTCTCAATCCCTTCAACGAGTAAGTTAACCAACTAATATATAAAGAGGTTAGAACATCACCTCATAGACAAGAAGTTTCCATCACTACTGGCAAAGAACTGTGTATGGGTAGTTTGGGGACAGGGTCAGGCTATCTCCTGGCCAAAGCTACAGATTTTCTCAAAAACCCAAACATAACGTTTAAAATGTACAAGTTGCAACGGAGAGATGGAGAGGGCTTTGGTTGCAGCCTGGTACTCAATGTTCACAAACTGCCAGGCACATCTACCCAAAACCCTCTTTGTGGCACTGCTGGAAATGCCCGTTTGCCGGCTTTAAACAAACTGTGAGGGAAAGGAGTGGGGTGTTTGGGAGGGCGTGTTCACTCACATTTTTCACACAGTCTTCCGATGGCTGCAAGATCAAAGATGGTAAAGAGTACAATTAGAATTGGTTTTGACGAAGAGGGGAAAGATCCTCGAGTCTGGGGTGGCGACACAGCAGGGACTGCAGTGAGCCCTAAGGGCTCCTATCCATCTAACCCTCACCGTAAGCTTCCATCCGAAGCAAACCCACACCCTTCTCAGACCGCTCCCAGGTCCTGGGCAATCTGAGCTTCCTCGGACCTCACTCCCGCCGCCCGCCTGACTCCCAGCACGCGCGCCCCCGCCCTCTTCGCATCAGAGACCACAAACGCGCGCGCTCCCATGCTACCAACCGTGAGGCGGGAAACGTGGCGCCTCCGAGGCAAAACCCTAAGGATGAGATCGGAACCTCTGACCACCTCCCACCCTCCAGCTCCTGACACCATCCCCACCCTGACAGCCGGGTGCAGGAAGCTGCCTCACCAACACCAGCCTGCTTGCGGCAGAAAATCAAATCCGGATGATGTTTAGCCATAGTTCCAGCGCAAGCCGGCCACCGGAAGCTTAGAGAACTTCCGTCCGAACTTTAACCTCCATTTTCCAGCCCCCCGGTCGCCGTGATTGGTTCTCCAGGCTTCATCAAGACCCGCTCGCGCTCGCTCGCCCGCGCTCGCTCTCGCGTGATCTAAGCCTTAAGTTAAAAAATAGAGGAGTTTCCGTCGGGGCTTGGGAGCCAGGTCCTGGCAGATGCATGGAAGTCATTAAAAAAATTGCCTTTCCCAGATTTGGATGGAAGAAACAACTGAAATTTGCCCTTCGATAGCACATCTTTGTGTCTGGTATTTACTTCCGCAAGTGTTTTTATGCAGCTCTTTTCCTTTCAGGCCTCGGTTTCTAACACGGGAGCTCCGCCCAATGAGCTCCCGCGCTCTCGTCCCTCTACCGAGGCCCCGCCTTTACCGTTACGCGTTTCTCTTCCAGGCCACGCCTCTGCCCCAAAGCTTTAAATACGCCGTGGTTCACGTCATCTTTACGCGACTAATCTTTGTCAGTGCACAAAATGGCGCCTTACAGCCTACTGGTGACCCGGCTGCAGGTGAGCGAGCTCAGGGCCCTCTGGGTTCACGAGGGCGGGGAGCCTCCTACTGAGCCTGCGGCTGTGGGCGAGGCAAGGCGAGGCGGGCCCGACCTCCCGCCGACTTTCCGTGGACCTGTCGGGGCCGCGGGCCTAGCGCGGGTGTCCGCTCCTCCCGCGCCCGAGGTCAAGGCGTCCCCGGCTCCGCTCTCCCAGTCCTGTCCCCGCCCCGTGGGAAGCGTAGGTCCAAGCAACGGCTGTCAGGTGAAGAGTGGAGGCACCCCTTTTTGAAGACTCCACTCCGCTCTCTTGTAGGGTGTTTTTCCGTTCCTCAAGGTGAGGACAAGGTGACTGGGGGGCGCGGTCGTTGTGGAGCCCGCTAGGCCCAGAGTCTGAAGGCCTCACTTCCCATCTCTAGGCAGCAGAGCCCTGCTAACCAGGGCCTTCTACGATTGCCAGGCCCGGAGGCTGTAGACGAGATTGGTACCCTGTTCCATTTTTAAAGGATCCTGCGGAACATACAGCCAAGAATGCGAGGGGGCTTTCTTGGCCCAGACATAGTAAATAGTAATGGTAGCAGTAGTCTCTCATCTATGCAAGATTGCAAGACTGTTTTAATTCCTCATCTTATCATTTAATTCATATAATCATCTGGTGATATAATTCCCATTGGATAGGCTATAAAACTGCTAGAAAGTAGGTGAAAGTTTGTGCTCTCTTGAGTGTCACCGAGGTGCTGTTTGGAGCATCTGCCCTATTTACCCTTTTGTTGTTCATGTCAGCCTGTCTTCTCTAAGCCAGAGTGTGATCCTTGAGCTGACATTGTATTTGTGAGAGTACCAGTATAGAGTATTTTGAGCTCAGTTGCTTTTCATTTAGGAGGTAGGAGGATAAAGAGACTCAACAGTTTGACCTTGACTCTTCTGTTACGAACCGTCTAGAAAACTGTGACTGCCAAATGGTTTTCTTCACTCCTAACTTGATAACACTAGGAAGGTGTTAATGGAAGGTTTCAATGTCAGGCATGTATTCTTTTAATAAAAATAAAGCAAGCAATAAAGTTGACATTCTCTGACAATCTTTTACATTTAACTTTCTGAATCTGCTTTGAATCAAGTGGCATAGCTTTGATTATAAAATTAAAGAAGTTATGTGCTATACTCTCAGGAAGCATTGTGTTACTAGGGTTTGTTTTTGTGTTTTTTAATCACACTGCTTAAATTTAGACCATATGGTTTAAAATGAAATCATCATTTGTCTTAAATACTTCTGATCTCTCAATTTTGGACAAAGACAAGGGGTTTGCCCTAATTTTCTCTTTAGAGCTTTTTTTTTTTAAGATTTTATTTATTTATTTGACAGAGATCACAAGTAGGCAGAGAGGCAGGCAGAGAAAGAGAGGGGGAAGCAGGCTCCTTGCTGAGCAGAGAGCCGGATGCGGGGCTCTATCCCAGGACTCTAGGATCATGACCTGAGCGGAAGGCAGAGGCTTAGCCCTCTGAGCCACCCAGGTGCCCC
Organism: Enhydra lutris kenyoni; assembly: GCF_002288905.1. Taxonomy (NCBI): domain Eukaryota; kingdom Metazoa; phylum Chordata; class Mammalia; order Carnivora; family Mustelidae; genus Enhydra; species Enhydra lutris. The sequence continues at coordinate 7,265,018 of NW_019154139.1, read as the reverse complement.
TCTTTAGAACTTTTGATTTTCTAGGTTAATGATGTAGAAAGAAAGGTAGTTGTTTTTTCCTGATCCTGCTGCCCCATGATGTAGTGAAGTCAGGCAATATTATTTGATGGTTAAATGATTACAGATTTAGTGATCTTGGAAGGGAGGACTAATATCACGGTATTTTTTTTAAAAAAGGATTTTGGAAAGATTTTAGTGTTAGACCAGTATAGAAAGAGATCTGGGCCATAGTTCATATTCTTTCCTGACCCTGTGACCTTGAGCAAATTACTTTGGATTCTAGTTTCCTCACCTGACAGATCATTGGGGATGATCTTCATTGACAAATGCTTACTGAGTACTTGGTTCCATTCAGATTGTTATGAAGTGATAAGAAAATGGAATATATTTGTTTTTGATCATCATGCAGTCCAGCCTCCTCTTTTACAGATGGATAATCTAAGACCTTGGAAGCCTGGGTGACTTCCAGTAGCAGAGTCAGGATTAAAATCCAGGTGTCCTCGTTTGTTCATTCAGCTAAGATGAATGAAAAGCAGTATACCACACTGCCTCTCAGTAGCCAAGCTATCTTAAATAATGGCCTGCTAACACTGTCCTCTGAGAACCTTGTAAACTTACCTTTTTTGTATTTAGCTACATTTGAGAAGTGATGGTACTGCTTTAGTTGTCATGTCTGTAGAACCCTGTCCGTGCATTCAATTTATTCCGACCTCATTCCATGTATATTCATTGAGTACCCACCACTTGCTTCAAATACAATGATAAGCAAAGCAGACAGTTCCCGTTCTCGTGGAACTTCTACTCTATTCTTCTACCATACTGTATTCTATTATATAGTCAATGTGTTTTCCTGCAGAGGGCCTTGGAAATCTTTCTCAGCCAAAATACTTTTCTTCTGCCCTTAGCTGGACCAAAGGTGAAGGTAAATAATAGAATGATGGCAGTTTCTACTGCCGTTGAGAGTACCTAACATTTACCTTACTGTGTGCCAGTAATCCCACATGATGCCGTGAGATAAGGCAGACCTATTGGCTCTAATAGATGAAGAAACAGGATTGGAGAAAAAACACAATATGATGCTTAAGAACTGGGTTCTCGCGTCGTACTACCGGGACCTGAAAGCTGACTCTAATATTCCCCAGCCATGACTGGGCGGATTACTTGATCTCTCTGTACCTGTTCCCTCACCGGTAAGATACAGATAATGATAGTACATCTGGTTTATTTGATTATTGTATTATAGTTGCAAACTAGAACCCTCCCTGTACCTAGTAAGGGCTATATAATTAAGTACAATTAAGCTAAGTAACATGAAATAAACGTGTCTAATGCTCATTAGTCATTAGCAGGTGTGATTTGAATCTGTACCTTTTATTTTTGGTACATTTTTGATTCCAGAGTCTGAGTTCCTAGCACCTGTGTTATACTGCTTCCCTTTGGCATCAAGATTCAGCTTATCCCCCAGGGTACTGTTAATGCTTCTTCTTCTTTTTTTTTTTTTTTTTTTTTTTAAGATTTTATTTATTTATTTGACAGACAGAGATCACAAGTAGGCAGAGAGGCAGGCAGAGAGAGAGGAGGAAGCAGGCTCCCCGCTGAGCAGAGAACCCGATGCGGGGCTCGATCCTAGGACCCTGGGATCATGAACTGAGCTGAAGGCAGAGGCTTTAACCCACTGAGCCACCCAGGTGCCCCCTGTTAATGCTTCTTTACCTGAGAACAGATCTCCTTAAGTTGAAAGTGTTCCACTGTTTTTGTTTTGTTTTGTTTTGTTTTTTGTTTTTTTAAGATTTTACTTACTTATTTGACAGCAATCACAAGTAGGCAGAGAGGCAGGCAGAGAGAGAAGGGGGAAGCAGGCTCCCCCTCACCGAGCAGAGAGCCCGATGTAGGGCTCGATCCCAAGCTCAATCCCTGAGACCACGACCTGAGCCAAAGGCAGAGGCTTTACCCACTGCCACCCAGGCGCTCCGAAAGTGTTCCACTGTTTAACAGTGCCTGCCACCAGCTTGTAAGGTTAGAAACAGAGAAAAAAAAATGGAGGTCAGCATTTTGAAAAGCCCCATCTACTCTCTGGTGTTTATTTTTTATTTGTGTGCACACAACTGTGGATGGTAGATAAAAGAGGTTGGGTGCTTGCAAATATGTTTCTTAGGTCTTTGGTTTTGCCTTGAGGTGCTGAGTTGCTGAGTTCCTCATCATGTAACCTCACATGCAAATCCGAGATGGCCATTAACTACAATGGAGTCTGACAGATTTGGCAGAAGTTAAGTTCTCTGTCAAGTGCTAGGTTAAAACCACCACCACCACCACCTTGGGAATTAGGAAATGGGCCATTCCGGTTGCATGTCACTGTAGTCCGGTCTCAGGTATCCTGTAGTCAGCTGGTGACTGGAGTTGAGTAGATGAATGAATGATTGAACGGATGAGTAAGCAAACTTCAACAAACGTCGAGTCTAAACTTTGGGCCGAGAGAGTAGAGTCACCATCTTGAGAACTAGGGGAGTGCATTGTTGCCTTTTGAACTAGCTGTTTCCAAAATGTTCATTGAAAGCTTTAGTATATGACTAACACTTCTAGACTCTGCGAGTGCCACAGTGAACAAGAATAGTGGATCTTATATATTGTAGTTCTAGGCAAATAGAAGATAAACTAGTAGACAACATTGTAACTACTAAGTGCTACCAGAAAGGTAGATTAGGATCCTGTGGTAGAGAGGGTCAGGGTGGGCATGTGACATGGCTTTAACTGGGGTGGGTGGCAAAGGCCCTACAGAAAAAGGTGACATTTGAGCTGTTACTTAAATGACAAGAAGACAGCCTTCAGTATTTTTTTTTTTTTTAAGATTTTATTTATGGGGTGCCTGGATGGTTCAGTTGTTAAGCGTCTGCCTTCCACTCAGGTCGTGATCCCAGGGTGCTGGGATGCAGCCCTGCATTGGGCTCCCTGCTCAGCGGGAAGCCTGCTTCTCCCTCTCCCACTCCGTCTGCTTGTGTTCCCTTTCTCACTGTCTCTCTCTCTCAAGTAAATAAAACCTTAAAAAAAAAAAAAGATTTATTTGAGAGAGAGAGAGCATGAGTGGGTCAGGGGAAGGGCAGAGGGAGAGGGAGAAGCAGACTCCCCGCAGAGCAGGGAGACCAACGTGGAGCTCAATCCCAGGACCCCATGATCATGACCTGAGCCGAAGGCAGTTGCTTAACCAACTGAGCCATCCAGGCACCCCCAGCCCTTCAGTGTTTTGGGAGGAGAGATTTCAAGTAGGAGCAGCATGTGCAAAGCACCTGATATAGGTATGAGCTTAGTGTGTTGAAGATAGGAAATAAGGACCATATTGGGGCACCTGGCTGGCTCAGTTGATGGAATGTGTGACCCTTGATCTTGGAGTTGTGGGTTCAAACTTCATGTTGGGTGGAGAGATTACTTTAAAATCTTTTTTTGTCTTGTCTTGTTTTGTTTTAAGATTTTATTTACTTGTCAGAGAATGCATAAGCAGGGGGAGTGACAGGTAGAGGGAGCGGGAGAAGCAGGCTCCCCATTGAGCAGGAAGCCCAATGTGGTGCTCGATCCCAGGACCCTGGGATCATGACCTAAGCCAAAGTAGGCACCCCTTAAAAATAAAATCTTTAAAAAAAGAAGAAGTAAGGCCAGTGTGGCTGAGGAGTTGAGAGGAAGGTCTAAGCAAGAGGTGGGGGCCAAGGTCATGTAGGCTTGGGTTCTACCCTAAGTGGAAGAAAATCCCCTGGAAGGTTTTGTCCCCCCCAACCCCTCCCCGGAAAGTTTTAAGCCAGGGAGTGACAGGATCTGATTTATGGTTGAAGAAAATCATCTTTGTTGCTGCATGGATGGTGAACCACAGTGGGACACAAGAGGAGGTAGGGAGACCAGTGGGGGCTATTGGAATCATCCAGGGCGTGGTGATGGTATCTGGGACTAGGGTTCTGGTAGTGGAGATATTTTGGATCGGTTAGACGTGGAGTGTGAGGGATAGGGAATAATTAAGGATGACTCCTAGGTTCGTGGCCTGAGCAACTGAGGGATGGGTGAACCTGACTTTGGTAGTTACATGTTTGGATAGTACTTGTAACGTGGCCAAAGTTCATTCATAAATTCTTGATCCTTCCATCCGCTGTCAGCAAGTACCCGTATATCACAGGTGAGGAAGCTGGATGGAGTCAGGCGTTTTGCCCAGGGGCCGTCCCTCACTTGAATACGAGCATCATTTCCGAAATGAGCCCTGTTCTCTCTGTTGTGCCTTTTTCTGTTACCTGGTGCCTCCCAAAGGGCATCTGGTCAGTACTTCAAGTGAGTGTTGATGCTTGAGTGGTCTTTGTTGGCTCCGGCTTTCTTTGACACAGTTGTTTTTCCCTGTACCTGGTTTGGAAGGCAGTGGTAGGCCCTGGGCCTCTCAGTATGCAGGACAGGAGGGACTACAGGAAGGCTGCTTGCATTCTTTAAAAAGCACAAAGAATATCAGAACCTTGAGAGAGACTTCTTCTGCCATGGACTTAACTGTCCTTATCCTAACCTGTGGTTTCAAGGGTTCAGCCCTCTGTAGCCCTCAGGTTACACATTTACAAAACAGGACTATTAATTGCTACCTTCCACTAAGGGTTCTGAAGGCTTAATAATATTTGAAAAGTTCTTTAAGCTCTAATACACTGTAAACATTTGTGAATAGTGTTTGATGTTATTGTAGGAATAGGCCCTTTGAAAAATACACTTATTTTTTTTAAAGGAATAGGTCCTTTCTAACATTGAGAACAGGGGCAAATTTTTCCCTGAGATTCTTTCTTTCTTTCCTTTTTTTTTTTTTTTTATTTTTTTTTAAAAAAAAGTTTTTTTTTTTTTTTTAGTTTTTTTTTTTTTTAATTTGACAAAGAGAGATCACAAGTAGGCAGAGAGAAAGGAGGAAGTAGGCTCCCTGCTGAGAGAGCCCGATGTGGGGCATGATCCCAGGACCCTGACATCATGACCCGAGTTGAAGGCAGAGGCTCAACCCACTGAGCCACCCAGGCGGCCCACCTCAGATTATTTCTGAATGAACCTGTAGACACTGTTCTTTATTTCGGGGGTCCCAGAAGGCATGGATAATGGTTTTCTTGGGTTCGTTCTGCAAAACTTGGATCAAAGGAAAGGGCACCAGTTTTGGAGCGAGGTCTGGAATTCCGTCTTTGCTGTGAGGCAGTGGACAGTGTAGTTAACATTCTAGAGCCTCAGTGTTCTCATCTGTAAAATGGGCTTATTAGTACCTTCTCCCTCCTAGAATAGTTGTGAGTATTAAGTAGGACTGTATGTGTAAAGTTCCGAGGGCAAATCTGGTGCAGGGTACAGATCCTTGGTAAATGTTAGTCTCTGTCTCCAGCCCTTGAGATGGCTTCCAGCCTCCATTGCCTTGGCATTTATACTGAGCTCTTATGTTTAAAAAAGACTGGCTCATTAAGCATCTGCCTTTGGCTCAGGTCATGATCCCAGGTACCGGGATGGAGTCCTGCATCAGCCTTCTTGCGCAGCGGGGAGCCTGCTTCTCCCTCTGCCACTCCCCCTCTTTGTGCTCGTTCTCTCTCTCCCGCTCTCTGACAAAATCTTTTTTTTTTTTTTTTTAGATTTTATTTATTTATTTGACAGAGAGAGAGAGAGATCATAAGTAGGCAGAGAGGCAGGCAGAAAGGGGGGGAAGCAGGCTCCCTGCTGAGCCGAGAGCCCGATGTGGGGCTCCATCCCAGGACCCTGGGATCATGACCCGAGCCGAAGGCAGAGGCTTTAACCCACTGAACCACCCAGGTGCCCCTGACAAATAAAATCTTTATTAAAAAAAAAAAAAAAAAAAAGAAAAGACTGGCTCTAGGGAAACTGCTTGTTCCTCCCCTAATCTCCGTGCAGGTGCTGCTGTAAGAGTAGGGAGAAGAGGTAGAAATGAATCTGTCGGCTTCCTGATTTTATTCTCTAAGTTGAAGTGCAACTCTGGGAAAGTGAGCTGTACAATTACTTTTGTAATACATATTTTTTAAGATTTTATTTATTTATTTGAGAGAGAGAGCAAGCGTGGGAGCATGAGTGGGGTGTGGGCAGGGGAGAGGGAGAGGGAGAAGCAGACTTCCCGGTGAGCAGGGAGCCCGACGACGAGGGGCTCGAGCCCAGGATCCCGAGATCATGACCTGAACCGAAGTCAGATGCTTAACCGACTGAACCACCCAGGCTCCCCATGTTTGTAGTATTTTCATCATCAGAGTCTGGGTCCTGGGAGAAGTTGTGCCCAGTGGGAGTATTTCTGCTTCTATCCTGCAGAGAGATGCTGGGACAGCTTCTGATGGGGAACTTGAATTCTGGGGCTGGCTGCAGGAGGACCCAAAGGGGTCTCAGAAGCCCCTCTAATCCCCCGCACTTCATGCTGTGTCACTGGGTTCCTTCACCTTCTGCTGGACATTCGTGTTGTTCTTAATTGTTCATTGAGGGAGCTGTAGGGCTGGTTTAAGACAAGGGCCCTGCCTGTGGAAGAGCTCATACCTTGGCGAGGAGGAAGTCACTTCCTAACCGCACTACACGCTGGCCTGAAGCAAGGAGGGAAGGGGTGAGCTGGGCCATCGTAGAACTTAGGTGTCTTGGGACGCGTTTAGTCTGTGCCACACACATCGCTGGTGTTAGAGATACCAGTAGCTGAACTAGGTCTTATTTTACAAAGACTGCCTCTTTTGCCCTTCACAGCAGCCCTAAGAAGCGGGTGTCATTAGCCTGAGAACCAGAGGGGCTGAGCAGCTCGTCTGAGGGCACAGCTAGCGTGTGGCCCGGTCAGATTTTGAATGCAGATTTGTTTGCTTGCAGAACCCAGGCTTTTGACCACTCTGCTGAACTGTTTCCTCAGAGTACTCCCCCCGGGGCTGGAGAGTCGAAAGTAGACCTTTGTGGAGGAGGCCGAATGCGGGGGCCACAGTTCAGTTGGCTCCCTGCCCTGCTGGGCTCTCTGTTTACTTGGGGCCTTGATTGCCCCAAATACCAGCCAGGCCTGGGAGGGTGGGGCCAGAGGGCTGAGCCCCACAGAGGCAGCTTTATTCCTTGCTGGAGCCGCGGGACAGCCGCACAGGCCGCCTATTGAGCTCGAAGAAGCCGCCCTTCCTGAGTGTGTTAGTGTGCAGCGTTGCCCCGGGGGCTGGCATCGGGCTCAGATTTGTATGCAGTTCACAGTGTGCCTGGCATCTCTGCCCCGGCCACCAGCAGCAAAGGACAAGTGGGCCGATGAGTGAATCTATCAAACAGTCCCTTAAAGAACCCCTCCCTGGCCTTACACATGGGAGCGCGCGCGCACATGAGCACCGGCTGACTTGGAGAAACACAGCTCCCTGCCCCCTTCCCAAGCCTCTGAAAAGGACTGCATCACCTTTTGTGCCTGCCAGTTGCTTAGCAACCAAGCTAGCTGATTGCCTCCTGGGCGGAGTGGGGAAATTGTTTAGCTCTGGAGAGGAGCCCAGCGTCACCTCCCTGGGGTGGGAGAGAATTGTTGCAGGCCGCAGAGGTGTGGGAAGATGCTGCTGCTTTGGAGGGTGCTGACTGACAGGCATTCCTTGTGGCCCACCTAGCCAGAGCCTGCCTGAGGCTTCCCTGCCAGGAATGGCCCGGCTGTTCCAAGCTAACAGCTGTGAGCCTGAAGGCTGCTGAAGGTCATGGTCAGAGGAACCAGGGGTCTTACCCTGCTGAGACTGTGAAGTCATCCTGCTGTTGAAGTGGGCTGCCTTGTAAGGTAGCACGTTCCCCCACCCCTGGGCACAGGTTGGACGGCCTCGTGTTAGGGATGCCCGGGCAGCATGAGAGGATAGAAGAGACCTTTTCAGTCCCATTGCTTCGATGTGTGGCCCTGGTGCTTGGGATCTGCTCTGGGGCCCTTGGTCTTTGTGAGCTAGGAAAGGGGTAGAGGACATGGTGGGAAGCAGCACCGCTTCGTCCTTTCTGTAATACACAGGCAGGCAGTTGGTTAGTAGCAACATACCCTCCCGGGAGAAGTGAGTGATAGCCTACATGTATTGAATGCCTGTCAGGAATCCAGACTGAACTCTGTGCTTTGCTTATATTTTTTTTCCTTAAAGAATGTAGTGTATTTGGGGCGCCTGGGTGGCTCAGTGGGTTAAGCCGCTGCCTTCGGCTCAGGTCATGATCTCAGGGTCCTGGGATCGAGCCCCGCATCGGGCTCTCTGCTCAGCAGGGAGCCTGCTTCCTCCTCTCTCTCTACCTGCCTCTCTGCCTGCTTGTGATCTCTCTCTCTGTCAAATAAATAAATAAATAAAATCTTAAAAAAAAAAAAAAAAAGAATGTAGTGTATTCATAAAAACCCTCTTTTCAGTCCAGTCCCCAAAGGCAAACACTGATAGGAATTTTGTGTTTTATCATTCTAGATGTTTTTTTCTCTACACTTACACGCGGTACATTCTTTGTAAATCTCACAAAAACCTCTGCTCTTTTACCCCATTTTATAGAAAATAAAGGAAACTGAGGCTCAGAGAGGTGGAAAACCTTGTCTGAGTTCCTGTGGCTAGGAGAGCCGAGATTGTAAGCCAGATCCATCCGGCTCTAGAGTGGATGCCCTTTCTTTGACTTGGCGCGGGTTGGAGTGTTTCCACAGTGGCCCTCGACAGGACTGCATGGGGTTGGTGGCTGCTTTGTCTCTTGCTGAAGCAGTTGCCTCAAGAGACCAGGCATCTTCTAGGAGCTCAGCCTGTTGGGACAGCTCAGCCACTTCTGCTTCTTGGCTTGCTCCGAGTTCTGGTGCTCAGCGACATGTGGCTCCCTAAGGCAGTGCTGGCACGTGCCCTGCCTCACCGGGTGGGTGAGAGGTCAGGCTGGCCTCCTGGCTGAGAATATGTCATTCTCTTTGGTTTGGACTGTTCTCTTGATACAAATGATTCCAAGGAAGACTTGTGTCCTTTGGGAAGGGAGAGTAGCATGTCTGACCTTGGCCAGTTGGGAAGGCCAGAGTTTCGAGTGGGGACGCACATAACGTGCCACCGCGTGGGTCCCCTTTCCGTACGCTTTGCTTCTGTAAATGGGCGCAGCCAGCTTAGCACCTCGGCTAGAGGCACTCAATGTGAATTTGAAAGCAGGATGAAGAGGCTTGTGTTCAAATTGTGGCTCTGCCTTCGTCTCTCTCATCACCAAATATTTTTTCAACTTCTGTGTATCAGACATTGTTCTAGGCTCTGAGTATGCATGGTAACGTGACTAGACAGGTTTTCTGCCTTCAGGGCGCTTACAGTTTAGTGGAATTTACTTTCTCATCTGCCCGAGTCTCCATTTTCTCTCTATATGAGGGACTGTGGCACACTTGTTGGGAAGGTGACAGAAGATAACCTTTGTGATCTTGCCTGGCACAGTTTTGTTTTGTTTCTTTTCATTTCTTGCCAGGCTCCCCATTGGGGTCCACTTTGGGTATGTTTCCTCCTTCAGAATTTGTTCTGTGTCAGTAAATGCAGGATCAGCGGTGCCTCCCTTACTCCCTTGGAGCCCTGGAGATTTGGATCTTACCCGGTAAGGGAGGGGCACTACCGAGACCCAGGAGCCAGACTCCACCAAAGACACTTTGGTTTAGCAGTTGGGACCAGTAGCCAGCACCCCCCCCCCCCCCCGCCACTGAGGGCTGGGCCTGCCTGGCTCTTGGGCCGGAGCAGAGGCTGGGAAACACTTTCTGTAGCACAGTGAGAAGACCATGGGCTCCGTAGGTTCCCAGCTGTGTGACCTTGGGCCGGCCACTTCCTGTCTCTGGGCCTGTGCATCTTCAGGGCAGTTAGGGATGCTGAGCTTTGTGCAAGGTTTAGCAGAGTAGCTGGCACAGAGCAGGTGACCGCTCACAGCTATTTACTCCAAAACAGATCTGTGAGCATCTGGCTACTATGGGAGACTCCCACCCAAGTGTAAAATTAGGGAGTTGTTTGGTAGCAGAGGGAATGCTGTGTGGATGCTTAGACTGTTGAAGACACGATTAAGGTTTTCAAGGATTTGAAAGGCTGAAATGTGGAAGAGTGACTAGGTTCATTTGAACTGGTTCCAAAGGGCAGGGCTAGGAAGTGCGGCCTGTCATGTGTCAGGCACTGGACTGGGTCCTTCCTGTAGGTGCTCTCTTTGAGCCCTGACTGCGGCCTGGGAAGGTTAACCCCACTTAGAGGAGAGAAGGTGATGTTTGGATGCTAAGTACAGCCTCTCGAGGTTACATGGCCTCTTGGGGACAGAGTCTCCAGTGCCGGAATCTGTGTTCTGATGTGACTGAGGCATGTTTCAGTTCAGTATAAGAAGCATTTGTAGCAGTTGGAAAGTATTAGAACTGTCCCGGAGTGGAATAGGCTTTCTGGAAGAAACTGAGCTTCCTGGTCCCATCCTGTTCAATCAGGGGCTCAGGGAGGTTGCCCAAGAGAGGTTTCTGCTCAGCCGTGCTCTAGGCTCCTTTGTTCCAGAGGAAGTGGAGGGTGAGGGCTTAGTGAAAGTACCCCTTCTAGATACGGGCCTGGTATGTACCCATGAGAATTTCGTAAGACCTGAGACTGGGGCTCCAGGTATGGGAAACAATTTTCCTGTTTTCTGGTCGTTGCAACTCTGGGTTGGTAGGCCTTATGAGTGGTCTCAGCAATGTTTCTGGGTCCCCAGGCCAGGTGGAACTGAGCATTTGAGTATGTTTTACTTTTGGATTTAGGAAAGAAAAACAAAATCTTAGTAGGTTATTATTATTTTTTTAATATGCCCACAAATCATCATCCTTCTTTAAATAACACTGACCCAGGGGCGTCTGGGTGGCTCAGTTGTTGGGTGTCTGCCTTTGGCTCGGGTCAAGATCCCAGGGTCCCGGGATCGAGCCCCGAGTCGGACTCCCTGCTGAGCAGGAAGCCTGCTTCTCCCTCTCCCACTCCCCCTGCTTGTGTTCCCTCTCTCGATGTATCCACCCCCGCCCCCCTCCCCCGGTCAAATAAATAAATAAATAAATAACACTGATCCAGACTACTTGACCCCCAGCCACAGTGGTTGGCTACTGTAGGACTCAGTAATACCTGTTTTTAAGGTAAAATTGATTTCTTAACTTTTTTCTTGTTTATGAAGGTAATTACCCATTGTAGGAAACTTGGAAAATACAGAAGTGTAGAGAATATCATAAAAGTTACCTATAAATATTTGTAATACCCCACCTTTACCCAGAGATAACTACTGTTAATGTTTGGTATATGTCTTTCTAATGTTTTTAAATTTTTACAATCCAGATTAAAAACATGTACAGTAATATGTGTATTTATAATCATAAAAGCAGCAATGAGGAGATTTTTTTTTTTCCTAAAGATTTTATTTATTTGAGAGAGAGAGCATGTGCAAGTGCAGGAGCTGGGATGGGGGAGAAGAGGAGAGGGAAGGGAACAAGCAGACTCCCTGCTGAGCAGGGAGCCCAATACGGGGGCTCGATCCCAAGACCCTGAGATCATGACCTGAGCCGAAGGCAGATGCTTAACTGACTGAGGCACCCAGGTACTCCAATAATGGGAACATTCTTATAAACACTTGAACCCCCCCCCCTTTTAAGTAATCTCTACACCCAACGTGGGGCTCAAACTCAGAACCCAGAGATCGAGAGTTGCACGCTTCACTGACTGAGCCAGCCAGGGGTCCCTGAATACTCTTAATAAAACTAAAATCTTTCTTTCTGCCACCCTTTTCCTAAGCTTTTTTCCTTCTCCAGGAGTAGCAGTAGATCAGTGTATGTCCTCTTAAGTGCATGTCTGTGAGCATACAGTACATACATAAACAGTGTTAAAGCAATTTGCTGTGTGTTTTATCTGTAACTTAACAGTGAATCTTAGAGATTTTTCCTAAAGTGTTACAGTATTCCACAAAATGGATAAAATGTAACTTAAAAAAGAGAACATATAAGTTGTTTCTAATTTTTTTTAAGATGTTATTTTTAAATAAACTCTCCACCCAGTGTGGGGCTCCAACTCACAACCCCGAGATCAAGAGTCACATGCTCCCCCAGCTGAGCCAGCCAGGCACCCCTAGGTTATTTCTAATTTTTTTTTTCAAGATTTTATTTATTTGACAGAGGGGGACAACGAGATAGGGAGTGTAAGCAGGGGGTGTCGGAGAGGGAGAAGTGGCTTTCCGCTGAGCAGGGAGCCCAACGATGCAGGACTCAATCCCAGGACCCTGGGATCACAACCTGAGCCAAAAACAGATGCCCAACGACTGAGCCACCCAGGCGCCCCTATTTCTAAATTTTTATTTTTTTTTATTTTTATTTTTTTTTCTATTTCTAAATTTTTAAATATTTTGCTTCACGGGGCAGTGCACGTTCCTGCAGCTGCCTTCTTGTGCGTGTGCGTGGTGCAGGGGTGCCTGGGGAAGCAGACTTGCTCAGTCACAAGTGTACTGAATTCTGGTAGCTATTGCCAGTTCCCACTGACGAGACTTTACTAGTGTTCTCAGATAGCAAAATTCAAGGTTATTCTTTCCTCTAGACTCTTGCCAACACGTTCTGTTGTAAATCTTTGAGATTTTCGCCCATTACTTTTGTATAATGGTGGTGGAGGGGAACAGCCATGTTCTTTAAAAACATCTGCCGGGGCGCCTGGGTGGCTCAGCAGGTTAAGCCTCTGCCTTCGGCTCAGGTCATGGTCTCAGGGTCCTGGGATCGAGCCCCCGTTTCAGGCTCTCTGCTTGGCAGGGAGTCTGCTTCCTTCTCTCTCTCTGCCTGTCTCTCTGCCTACTTGTGATCTCTGTCTGTCAAATAAATAAATAAAATCTTAAAAAAAAAAAAAGGCTGGAAAACCCCTATTAAATGCTATTTTTTTTAGTCTGCTTGTAGCGTTTCATATACTAATTGCTATTTGAGAGGAACCCATTCATGCCCTTTCTTAGCTCATATAATACACAGCTGTTCCCTTTTTCTGAATGAGGAAACCAGGTTCAAAGGTGAAGTGCTAGTAAACGGTAGAGCTGGCTTTGAAGCTGGATCTAAGTTCTTTTCACTGTGCTGCTAGTAAACCGTGGGTTATAGTCCCAAGTTTTAGGATAGTCAGCCACACCCAAACTGACCTTCCACTATTTCCCGCTTTGTCGATGACATCCTACCCTTCTCTGTGCTTAGTAGCTTTTGCACACTTGACTTAATGATTCCGTATCTTTACGTACTGTGTGTCTCTTCCGGTGACTTCCAAACTCCCGTGCATCCTCCACAGCCCTGCTCGAAGCCCTGCCCTGGCTCCTCAAGCCGAGGTTATGGTTCCCTCTGCAGCACTCCCGCTTCTGGCCTGTACTTCCTTTTTGCACAGCTGGTTACATTTACCTGCTCGTCTTGGTGGGAGTAAGATAGCTTAGGGACTGTCTTCCTCTTCTTGGTGTCTGTTCCTGTTGCCTGGCACGTAGTAGGTGTTCAGGTGTCAGAGTGGGTGTGGACACCTCTTTCCTAGAGGAAACAGGTTACAGGATAAGCCACCATCAACCTGTTTTCCTTTTGCCTCTCTTGGATGCATTACCTACATAGCAGCCACAGTGATTTTTTTTTTTTTTTTTTAATGCAAATCTAATCCAGTCATGATCCTGCTTAAACCTTCTGTGGCTTCCCACTGCTTTTAGGAGCAAGTTAAACATTGAACGTGTCCTACTGTAAAGCTCACACACACTTACAAGACAAGGTCAAGGCCTGAATGATTGGATTGGTACAGGTACAGTGAGGCGCTTTCATGTACAGACAGTTCATAACTGACACAGGCAACAGAAGAACAAGCCAAAGGTGCCAGCTTCCTGGGTCCCAGTCCCGCACACCAAGTGGAGCACACCAAAGCTGAAGGAGCCCATGACCGCGCACGCGTTGTGGGTACCCTGCTGCAGCTCAGTGTGTTTACATTCTGCAGCTCTAGTCTGAAGGGTCTGGGGCAGAGAGCTTCATACATCATCAGATTCTGGGACACAGGAGAAACTGTCTCATGATAGTCTCCCAGGGGAGATTAGGAGGCAGGTGGGAGAGGGCCTCACAGCAGCTCCTTTAGAGGCCTCCCATCTCGTGTTCCAGGGCATCAGAAGGTATTCCAGCAGGACTCAGACAACCTGTGGTTCAGGGTTGCTAGGGTACTTTTCTCCTACCCCTACAAGGTCACTCATGATATGTGGGTTCTTTTTACCTCTAGCCTTATTTTCTGTCATTTTTGCTTACTTTGCTCCGGCCAGGCTGGCTTTCTGTCTTCATTCAGTTACAGGTGGTTTCCTGCCACAGGGCCTTTACACATGCTGCTTTGTGGCTCCTAAGTTTCCTTGGACTCCCTCTCCTAAACCCCTTTTATTTGTCTGACTAACTACTATAATGTTTCAGTTCTCAGATTAGATACTGGTTTCTTGGGAAAGCCCTTCTCCCAGTCAGGTTTAGGTTGTCCCACTTTCTACTGTTACAGCTGATTAACTTTTCTTTCATAGCCTCTCTGATGTAGCTGCTTATATGGTCCCTTGAGTGATTACATATCTGTCTTCTCCACAAGCTCTGAATTGGGCATGGGCAGGAAAGTGCCCATCTTGCTTATCTCATTAATTCAGCACAAATTCCAGGGCTTGATAAATACTTGTTGAATGAATCAGTATCACCTTAGTTTAAATTAGGGAAGGAAGTAGTGTGGTGGAAAAAGCATTGACTTGAGAATTGAACTGCGCTCCTGACTGCTGTTAACTAGGTATGTGACCTCCAGCCTTCATTTATTCATCTGTCAAATGAAGTAAAATACTTGGGGATCTGGGCTCACTGGTGCTTCTGAAAATCTGTGGTTCTAGATGAACTATTTAATTACCAGAGTTCTAGAGGGGTGGGGCCTGGGATAAGAATCCCACTGCCTAGTGGACATCTCCACCCCAGTGTCCTCTCCATATGCAAACTCCTGATCTCACCCTCAAGCCTGCTCTTCTGTTGCCTTCCCCATTTCATTGCTAAGCAACTCCATTCTTCAGTTACCCAAGCCCCAAACCCCGTGAGATGTTCTTCACTCCATTCCCATACCCCATGGCCATTCTTTCAACAAATCTTAACGGTTACTACCTTCAGAATATATGTAGACTCCAGCCCCTCTGGCCTCCACCACTCTGACTCTGGTCCACATCACCGCCATCTTTCACGGGCTGTTGCACTAGCCTTTGCCCTGGTCTCCCTGCTGCCTTCTGTTCTCCATGGAGCAGCCAGAGGGATCCTTGTGAAGATGTCGGAGCATTGATTCCTGTTTAGAATTCTTCATTAGGTCCTCGTTTAGAGTAAAGTCAGAATCTTTACTAAATTCTGCTAGATCCTGTGCAGTTTGAATCCTTGCTACCTCTTGAGCTTATCTCTTACCACACTTGCCTTTGTTTATTCTGCTCTGGCCACACTGGCTTCCTTGCTCATTGTTGTTTTTTTT
>NW_019154139.1:7235049-7249535 GCF_002288905.1 Enhydra lutris kenyoni | reverse complement strand
TTTTTTTTTTTTTTTTTTTTTTTTTTTTTTTTTTTTTTTTTAATTACCATTTTCAGTATACAGTTCAGTGGCATCAGATAATTCACATGGTTGAGCAACCATCACCGCCATCCATCTCCAGAGCTTTTTAATTTTTTAAATTTTTTAAAAAAGATTTTATTTATTTATTTGACACAGAGAGAGAGATCACAAGTAGACAGAGAGGCAGAGAGTGAGCAGCAACCACGCTCCCTGCTGAGCAGAGAGCCCAACGTGGGGCTCCATCCGAGGACCCTGAGATCATGACCTGAGCCGAAGGCAGAGGCTTAACCACTGAGCCACCCAGATGCCCCATTTTTAAATTTTTTAAAAAGATTTTATTTTATTTATTTATTTGACAGAGAGAGTGAGAGCACAAGCCGGGAGACAGGGAGAGGGAGAAGCAGGCTCTCTGCTGAGCAGGGAGCTGGATTCAGGACTCGATCCCAGGACCCGGGGACCATGACCTGAGCCAAAGGCAGCTGCTCAACCAACTGAGCCAGCCAGGCGCCCCATCTTTTTTATTATCCCATACTGAAACTGTCCCAATTTATTTTATTTTATTTTGTTTGTTTATTTTTAAAGATTTTGTTTATTTATTTATTTGACAGGCAGAGATCACAGATAGGCAGAGAGGCAGGCAGGGGTGGGGAAGCAGGCTCTCCACTGAGCAGAGAGCCCGATGCAGGGCTTGATCCCAGGACCCTGGGATCATGGAAACTGTCCCCCTTTAGACACTAACTCCCTATTTCTCCCTCCCCCCAGCCCCGGCAACTACCATCTACTTTCTACTCTATCAATTTGATTACTCCCAGTACCAAATATCACTGGAATTCATACAGTATTTGTACTTTTGTGACTGGCTTAGTCCACTTAGCACCCTGCCTTCGAGGTTCATCCATGTTGTAGCACATGTCAGAATTTTTCAGGCTTTTAAAATTCCTTTTCTCGGGGCGCTGGGTGGCTCAGTGGGTCAAAGCCTCTGCCTTCGGCTCGGGTCATGATCCCAGGGTCGTAGGATCAAGCCCCGTATGGGGCTCTCTGCTTGGCAGGGAGCCTGCTTCCCTTCCTCTCTCTCTGCCTGCCTTTCTGCCTACTTGTGATCTCTGTCTGTCAAATAAATAAATACAATCTTTAAAAATAAATAAATAAATAAATAAAATTCCTTTTCACGCGTGCCCGGCTGGCTTAGTCAGTGGAGTGTGCAACTCTTGATCTCAGGGTTGTAAGTTTGAGCCCCATATTGAGTGGAGAGGTTACTTAAAAATACAATCTTTTATTTATTCCACCGACTGAGCCAGCCAGGCACCCTAAAATTCCTTTGCAAGGAATATTCCGTCATACGTATGCATCACACTTGGGTTGCTACCACTCTGGCTGTTGTGAAAAAGGCTCTTGTCAGTGGAGGTATATGAATCTCGCTCTGTGTTGTTCTTTGAACACAGCAGTTACCACCTCACTTTAGAGGTCCCTTAGATTTTCTGTAGCGGATGTTTTTCTTTCATTCTGTAGGTTGGCTTGTACCTTTTGTCAGGTCATTGTTCAGTGTCACCTTCTCGTTCCCCACTATTCTCTTTTAACCCACTGAGCCCCCCAGGCGCCCCCCCCCACTATTCTCTTTTAAATGGCACCCCCCGCACCACTGCCCTGGCTCATTTTCCCGTTGCTCCTGCTTCCTTACCTCTCATGACACTTACCAACATCTGACAACGTTTTACTCTTTTCCGTGTTTCTATCTGTCTCTCTGACTTCCTCTGAGGCCTGGGAATGTCAGTCCCAAGAGGGTCGTTTTGCTCATTGCTGTATCTCCAGTGCCTAAAACAATGTCTGGCCCCCATAACCACTTAGTAACTATTTGATGGGCAGACAGATGAATGGGTGAATGAGTGAGTAAGGTTCGGTGGTAGGAGGGAAGAGGGACAGAGAGAACGGCAGTGAAGACAGATGTTTTTCCCCAGTCAGCTGTGCTCACCCCTTCTCATATTTCTGGCTGCTACTGCAATTCTAAGGGTAAAATTAAAATCTTAGCTTTTTCTTCCACGTGTCTTCTCCAGTGACTGTACCTGCCCCCCCACAGGCAGGTATGCTCTGGAGAAGCTGCATGATACAGAACACCAGAATGTGCGCACAGAATTGACGGGATCAACGTAGGGTTGCAGCTGTTAAACCTCTGCAAGTAAGGGTCCCGAAACACCACCTTCCCCCGCTGCGTGCCCAGCAGACCATTATCCGCTATCAGCATCCCTGCTTCAAAGAAAGGGCTTTTTAACATAAAGGCATAGGAAGGCAAGATTCAGAACAAAAGTCATGTTTTAAATTTAGTAAATTAGACTTTATTTTTTTCAAAGATTTTATTTATTTGGAGAGAGAGAGAGCACAACAGCGGGTGAGAGGCAGAGGGAAAAGCAGGCACCTCGCTGATCAGGGAGCCCAGTGTGGGGCTCAGCCCCAGGACTCTGGAATCGTGACCTGAGCCTAAGGCAGACGCTTAACCGACTGAGCCACTCAGATTCCCCATTAAATTAGACTTCAAACAAAACACACTTGCTATGTTGTCTTTATTTTTCTGATTTTCTTGGTGGAGAGTTGTGTGCAGAGAGGCACCAGGTGGGTGGCGGAGGCTTGGGTGCCTCTGGCGCCACGGACTGAACTGAACGTTGCGGAGCGCCTGACGGTGCTCAGCACAGGCTGGGGGCGACCGTGAACGTCATTCTTCAGCTGTTTGGCTCGGACGTTTGTGACCCTTTGTTTAAATTCTATAAGGTGTTCAGATTGCCTATCCTGACCTGTCATCAGGTCATGAAATTAATGGGGTGGGGCGCCTGGGTGGCTCAGTGGGTTAAAGCCTCTGCCTTTGGCTCAGGTCATGATCCCAGGGTTCTGGGATCGAGCCCCACATCAGGCTCCCTGCTTGGCAGGAGGCCTGCTTCTCCCTCTCTCATTCCCGCTGTTTGTGGTCCCTCTTCGCTGGTGTCTCTGTCATAGAAATAAATAAAATCTTAAAAAAAAAAAAAAGTATTGGGGCACCTGGGTGGCTCAGTGGGTTAAAGCCTCTGCCTTCGGCTGAGGTCATGGTCTCAGGGTCCTGGGATCGAGCCCCCACATCAGGTTCTCTGCTCACCGGGGAGCTTGCTCCCCGCCCCCACCTACTTGTGATCTCTGTCAAATAAATAAATAAAAATCTTTTTAAAAAATTAAAAAAAAAATTAGTAGAGCATGTGACTCTTGATCACAGGATCATGGGTTCGAACCCCACACTGAATGTGGAGGCTACTTAAAAAAAAAAGTATCGCGGCGCCTGGGTGGCTCAGTGGGTTAAGCCGCTGCCTTCGGGCTCGGGTCATGGTCTCAGGGTCCTGGGATCAAGTCCCGCGTCGGGCTCTCTGCTCAGCGGGGAGCCTGCTTCCCTCTCTCTCTCTCTGTCTGCCTCTCCATCTACTTGTGATCTCTCTCTGTCAAATGAATAAATAAAATCTTTAAAAAAAAAAAAAGTATGAGCGTGCATTGCACATGGTGAGTGTCGTTTAGTGAAACTTGTTTTGTTTTTATTTATTTTTATTTTTAAAAATATTTATTTGACAGAGAGCACAAGCAGGGGGAGCAGCAGGCAGAGGTAGGGGGAGAAGCAGGGTCCCCACCAAGTAAGGAGCCCGATGTGGGGCTCAGTCCTGGGATCATGAGCTGAAGGCAGACACTTAACCAACTGAGCTGCCCAGGCGCCCCATGAACCTTGTTTTAGTTACGCCACCCTGGCAGTACCTTTGGCCTGGATCACAACATAAAATGTATTTTGTGTGCATGTGTGTTCTCAGTCAAAATGTGAAAGCCCCTTCTCTAAGGCTTCTATTAGCTCAGAACATCCCATGGCCAATGTTTGAAAGTTGCTAGGACCGTCCCTCTGAGGTGACTACACGAGGATACAGTGGACTTTGAATGACTTCCTCCTTCTATCATGACTCCACAAATGCCACGTGATTTTAAGTGAGTCGTTCTGTTTGGCTTTTGCATCTGTAGCCAATTTTTTTGAACTTGAACTCAAACATGACCTTGGAGAAGGTCTTGGCCTCTTGTTCACTTGACCACTCATATTTCTGTGCCTTCGCTGAACCTTAGACCTAATGTCACAAGAGCAACTTTAATAGGACCACACTTAGTTTCCGTGTCTGTCTTACCCCACCAGGTTGTGATCCTGCCTGTAGGGACAGCATGGGGGTGTTCTGGAGTTTAGCGGGTACAGCTAAGCTTTCCTCAGGTGCGCTCTAGCAGATAGGACACGGGTGTGCCGAGATCCTGACCCCCCCCCCCCAGGTGCCTTCCAGCAGCAGCCTGGTCTGTCTGCCTAACTGTGATGTCCAAAATGAGTTACTTTGTTCGTGGGTTTGGGAACTGTGCGCTAACAGTGTTCGGCACCTAGGAAGGTGTTCATTGTTAAATGAGGTGGTCTGGATGGGGTTATTCTCCCTTATTTTATTAAGATTTTACAGCAGAAAGAGTCAGGCGTTGGGCCAGTCATCAGGGGCCAGTGATGAGCAGGTAGTGTGCTGAGCGTGTAGTGCTCTCTGGGCCTCCACGTCGGGCTGGGTTTCACGTGCGTGCACACAGCTCCCCGTGGGGAGGCGAAGGCCAATGCAGAAAAGCCTGAGCTCAGGGGGTTTTCCTCTCTGGTACAGGTGCATCTATTCTGACATTGCTGCATTTTCCTCTGGGCCTTTGGGGAACACTCGGGCTTCTCTGAGAGCCCACAGGCTGGGGAGGAGTATTTATAGAATCTGCGCCGGACAGAACTTTGGAGAACATCTAGTCCAGTGGTTCCCAGACATGGCAGCAGCATGAGAGTGACCTGGTTGTCTCCACCGACGCTTGGGCTCCACCCCGGGTGATTCTGACGGACAGGTCCAGGAGTGCCACGGCCGAGAAGCTGAAACCTCTCAGGTGGCCTTAAGCCACTGGAATGATCCACTTCTCCCGTTTCATAGAAGTGGAAAAGGAGGCACAGAGAGACGAGATTATTATAAGGGTACCTAGTGACTGAGCTAGGAGGCCAGGTCCCTGGACTCCCATGCCTGGAATTTTCCCTCACGTCACGTGGGGGCTTCACTGTTCTTTCTGCACATGGGGAAGTGCCCCATGGGGCAAGCTCGCCCCGGCTCTTCGGGCCATCTGAGCATGGTGCCCTCACTGGAATGTCGGATTGCAAAATTGGAGTTCAGGGACAAAAATACAGTGACACTAGGGGACTTCAGCTCTCTCTATGCCAGCTGAAGACAGCTTGCTATCAATCTCTTTTCCACACATCACCTTAATACAGATTTGGGGAATTATAGGAGAAAATAATTTTCCCTCTTAACCCAAACATTTTTTTTATGATGTTAAGTGCATTTCCTTTTGGTTTTTTTTTTCCCCCCTGTGAACATGAGTTTTATAGCATTGTAGTCCGTGTGTATGTAAACCTGATTTTTCATATATTATTGTATCATAGACAATTTCCTGCGTTGCTACATAGTACTTAAAACTATCATTCCTGGGGTGCCTGGGTGGCTCAGTTGTTAAGCACCTGCCTTCAGCTCGGGTCATGATCCCAGGGTCCTGGGATTGAGCCTTGCATTGGGCTCCCTGCTCAGCAGGAAGCCTGCTTCTCCCTCTCCCACTACCCCTGCTTGTGTTCTCTCTCTCGCTGTCTCTGTCTCTATCAAATAAATAAATAAAATCTTTAAAAAAAACAAAACAAAATGATCATTCATGTTTAGAATTATTTCTCCAGGGTAAGAGTTTCAGGAATTGCTGGCTCAGAGGGTGTAGGTGTTCCTGTGGGTTTCATATTGACAAGCTGCTTTATGAAAAGATCAATTTGCTTTTACTCTACAGCAAACAGTCTATAGGAATATTTATCTTTTGGTTTTGAGCATTTAAATTTTTTTTAAGGATTTTATTTATTTATTTATTTGACAGGCAGAGATCACAAGTAGGCAGAGAGGCAGGCAGAGAGAGAGAGGGAAGCAGGCTCCCCGCTGAGCAGAGAACCCGATTCAAGACTCCATCCCAGGACCCCGAGACCATGACCTGAGCCGAAGGCAGCAGCCCAACCCACTGAGCCACCCAGGTGCCCTTGAGCGTTTAATTTTTAATTAAAAATTAATGTTGGTTATATTTTTTTCTAATTATAGGAAGTATTGGAGTGCCTGGCTCAGTAGGTAGAGCATGCAGCTCTTGATCTCAGGGTCGTGAGTTGGAGCCCCACGTTGGGGGGTAGAGATTACTTAAAAAAAAAAAGAAAAATAAATTTAAACCATAATTAGTATCTTCCTCAAAAATTTTTTTTAAAGATTTATTTATTTGACAGAGAGAGATCACAAGTAGGCAGAGAGGCAGGCAGAGAGAGAGAGAGAGGGAAGCAGGCGCCCCACTGAGCAGAGAGCCCGATGCGGGCCTTGATCCCAGGACCCTGGGATCATGACCTGAGCTGAAGGCAGCGGCTTAATCCACTGAGCCACCCAGGCACCCTCAAAATATTTTTTTGTTATAAATATTTATACATAAGGAAAAGTTGGGGGCGCCTGTAGTTCAGTCGGTTAAGCATCTGTGTTTGGCTCAGGTCATGATCCCAGGGTCCTGGAATGGATCCATGTGTCAGGCCTACTGCTCAGTGGAGGGTCTGCTTCTCCCTCTCCCTCTGCCTCTCCCCCCTGCTCGTGTGCTCTCTGGCTCGCTCTTGCTCTTTTCTCAAATAAATAAATCTTAAAAAAAAAAAAAAAAAAAAGGAAAAGTCGAGAATAGTAGCAAGAACATCCATATACATACCTACCCTCTTCCTTAGTAACGACAGACTCCTGTAAATTAACTTGCTGAAACAAAGGGTTTGCACATTAGAAAAAAAAAATGACACAGAACATTGTTGATTGTCAAATTGCCGGTAAATGATTGTGCTGTACCACTGCACAGTCAGCATGCTTTCTGCATCTATCTGCCTTGCTCCTTCTTTTTTCCTGGTTGCAAAAGGAACTCCTATCATGTCACATTTAAAAGTTACAGAAAGGGCAGCTGGGTGGCTCAGTCGTTAAGCATCTGCCTTCAGCTTGGGTCATGATTGCAGGGTCCTGGGATGGAGCCTGCATCGGGCTCACTGCTCAGCGGGAAGCCTGCTTTTCCCTCTCCCACTCCCCCTGCTTGTATTCCCTCTCTCGCTGTCTCTTTCTCTGTCAAATAAATAAAATTTAAAAGTCTTTAAAAAAAAAAATAAAAGTTACAGAAATACTTGCCCTAGAAAGTAAAAGTGCCCATAATTCTAATCTGTAGAGATAATTGCCAGGCATAGTTCAGACATTTCTTTGTTAACATATCTACATGTGTGAATTATGATTTATTATTCTATAGAAATGAGCTCTCATAATACTATCTTGCTACTTAATTTTTTCCCCTGAATGTGTCATGGAAGTTTTTCTCTGCCAGTAAAGGTAGATCTACCTTCTTTTTTTTTTTTAATTATGGTAAAATGTATGTAACATAAATGTTCACATTTTAACCATGTGTAAGTATTCAGTTCGGTGGCAGTAATTACTTTCACAATGTTATGGGACCGCCACCTTTAATTCTTTCTTTTTTTTTTTTTTTAAGATTTTATTTATTTATTTGACAGATCACAAGTAGGCAGAGAGGCAGGCAGAGAGAGGGGTGAAGCAGGCTCCCCACTGAACAGAGAGCCCGATGCAGGGCTCGATCCCAGGACCCTGGGATCATGACCCGAGCCCAAGGCAGAGGCTTAACCCACTGAGCCACCCAGGCACCCCTCCTTTTTTTTTTTTTTTTTTAAGTTTTTAATTATTTAAGTAAACTCTGTACCCAATGTGGAGCTTGAACTCAACAACTCAGAGATCAAGAGTCACAAACCAGCCAGGCACCCCTCAAATTAATTCTTTTTAAATAGCTGTAAGATGGCATTCCTTGGTAGATGAACTAGAATTTATTCAATCAGTGCCCTCTTTTTGGACAGTTGGGTTGTTCTCTTAAGAATGGTGCTACAGAGAATGGCCTTGCCTGTCTCAGTGCTCAATTATGTGAGCATTTTTGTGAACTAGCTTTCTGGAATTGAGGAAAGCTGGTTAAAAAGCACAAACATTTTACATTTCAATAGGTATTACCTAATTGTCTTTCAGAAATGCTGAACCTGGGGGCCCCCCGGGAGGGTTCTGTTGGTTAAGCCGCTAAGCACCTGACTCTTGATCTTGACCCAGGTCTTGATCTCAGGGTCCGGGAGTTTAAGCTGTGTTGGGCTCCACGCTGGGCGTAGAGCCTACTTAAAAAAAAAATGTTGACCCTGTTTATATTCTAACCAAGAGTGTCTGAGTCTGGTAAATTATTGATTTGTTAACTGTTTGCTCTCACAATATTAACCAAACCTGCTCTGTATTTAACCCTGTTCAGTATGGTTCAGTGGTTAAGCAGAAGCAAGTCTTGGTTTAATTGATATTTATGTATCAGACCTAGTGTTCAGTCATGGGATATTTATTATGAACATGTCCCTCGCTGGTGGAACTTACTAGTGGAGACAGATACCGTCTCACAAATGAATGTCAAGAAGTAATAAGGGGGCGTCTGGCTCAGTGGGTTAAGCCTCTGCCTTCAGCTCAGGTCATGGTCTCAGGGTCCTGGGATCGAGCCCCGCATCGGGTTCTCTGCTCAGCAGGGACCCTGCTTCCCCCTCTCTCTCTGCCTGCCTCTCTGCCTACTTGTGATCACTCTCTCTGTCAAGTAAATAAAAATCTTTAAAAAATCTTTAAAAGAAAAAAAGAAGTAATAAGTAGGCATAGATGATAGGCGTTGGTTGGGCTGGGAGTTCAGGAAGGATTCCTTTCCTGTCCCCCGATTTGGAACTTGAAAGTTCAGTAGGAGTGACCTAGACAAAGCACAGATTGGGAATGAGGGTAGGCAGAGAACATTGTAAGCTGCGCTAGCAGCATTTACAAAGGTCCTGTGGCAGATCACTTTAGAATTTTTACTGGCCAGCGAAGTTCAGCATGTTTGGTGCCTTTAGAAAGGCACGTTCTGAATGACTGAGACCAAATAGGTGAGACCCCACCGCCAGGACCCCATAAGCAGGAAGGATTTCAGAGGGATGAGGGGCTTTTCCTAGGCAAATTCTGACAAAGTGCAAGTCATCTGCGGGAGAGAAGGAAGAGATACACGGAAAGACATCAGCTCAGATTTTTGGGATAAGTGGGTGAAAGCTGGAGGGCAGGTAACCAAGGAGAAATTATACAGACACTGGAATACATCAGAAGAGGGTCAAGAATGCTAAAGGCCCAGACGAGCTCAGTCTTCTGAAAAATGCCGATCTACTAAAAGAGCCTTTAAAAGCTGTGTTGTTGGGGCGCCTGGGTGGCTCAGTCAGTTAAGTGTCTGACTTTGGCTCTGGTCCTGATCCTGGGGTCCTGGGATCCAGCCCTGCATCGGTCTCCCTACTCATCAGGGAGTATGTTTCTTCCCCTCCCTCTGCCCCTCCCCACTGCTGGTGCTCCTTCTCTCTCTCAAATAAATAAATAAAATCTAGGGGGAAAAAATCTGTGTTTGTAGTTAGCAAACGAAGAGACCCTTCTGCCAGCATCCAGAGAAGGAACACAGTTTCACATTTCATTCTGCATCTGTCTCCTTTATTGAAGAAGATAACACAAGAACATGTAATGAGCAGGATCTGTGCCAAAACCCAGTGTATTAAATAGTGTTATTAAATAATAACACTGTGAAGTTTATCTCCATTTTCTCTCTGGGGGAACGAAGTAGGGGAGGCAAAATAACTTGTCCAGGGCCATAGCAGTTTTTTTTTTTTTTTTTTTTTTTAAGATTTTACTTATTTATTTGACAGAGAGAGAGATCACAAGTAGGCAGAGAGGCAGGCAGAGAGAGAGAGAGGAGGAAGCAGGCTTCCTGCTGAGCAGAGAGCCCGATGGGATCATGACCTGAGCCGAAGACAGAGGCTTAACCCACTGAACCACCCAGGTGTCCCGGGCCACAGCAGCTTAATGGTGCTGCAGGGCTGAGCAGTCTTGAGTAGAGATCCTCAATCCGGACCAACCGTCACACTGTGCCACCTTCAGTGAGAAAGGGTGGGCTGTGAGGGGTGAGAGAATGGCAGAAGCCAGGGGAGCAGACCCATCTCTGGAGACAGACCTGAACTTGCATCCCAGATTCCCTGCTCTCCACTTACCAGTATGTGACTTCTGGCTTAACCTTCCTGCTCTGCAGTTCCCACATCTGTGAGACCAGAAGAGCAGTGACCTGGTCCTGTTGTCATGGGAATTCAAAATTAGGCACAGAAAGTGCTTGGCACAGAGCAGGTGCTTAATAAGTAACAGCTGTTTTATTCTTATTCCAAGGGGTGGGGGGATGGACATGTGGCAGTCACCCAGAATGTAATCTTCATTTTTTTTAAAATCAAGATTATTTATTTATTTATTTGACGGAGATCACAAGTAGGCAGAGAGAGGTGGGGGAAGCAGGCTCCCCGCCAAGCAGAGAGCCTGACATGGAGCTCGATCCCAGGACCCTGAGATCATGACCCGAGCCAAAGGCAGAGGGCCAACCCACTGAGCCACCCAGGCGCCCCTTTAATCTTCATTTTACATGTGAGATTTGTGGGGTTCGTGAATGATTGATACGTGATATCCTTGCCTTTGAGGCCTGTCTCTGGGGTAAGCATCTTGTAACATGGGGCTCTCCAGAATTTGCATAGGACATTTCATGCACTTTGGGCCTCTCACAGCACTGAAGGGGGAGCAAGGCTGAGATTTCACCTGTTCTGGGTGTGAAAAACTAAGGCCTTAAGGGATGAAATGAATTGTGTGAAGGTCTCATGGCCAAAGGAGCATCTTTTACTTTTTTGGGGGGGATTAGTAATTAGTTTTGTGAGCATGAGTACTGATTTCTGCAGGGAATTCGACCTGTCAGGCAGGCAGTCCCTAACAGCAAAATAAACAAGGCCTTAGCGACAATGCACTGAGGTGGCTGTTGGGGCGCGTGGCTGGCTCAGTCCACGAACATGTGACTCTGGATGTCAGGTCGTGAGTTCAAGCCCTACACTGGGCATGGAGCCTACTCGAAAGAAAATACAGTTGGGTAGCTCTTGCAGTGGATGAAAGACCTGGAGAGTTGCTAAAAAGACCTGCAGAGTTGCTAAATAGATCACTGTTGACCTGACCAGACGTGTGCCCTGGGGAGCCCAGCCTGGAATGGGTCCCGTTGAGGCTTGGATGAAGAGCCTGGGAATTGTGCTGTGTTTGTGACTGACACGCACTGGGAAGGCCGGCCTGTCAGGACGTGGGGTGACTGACCAGGGCTCCTGTAGACTCCAGGGGCAGGAGGCAGATAGAAACAGATGATGAGATTAAATCAAGATGAAGGTAGAGCTTTGCAAAGAAAACCAAGCCTCCAAGTACCGCGAGGCTCTGTGGTCTAGGAGGAAGATGGTTGGTCGGGTGTTAGAGCGTCTGGAAGCAAGTGTGTGTCCACGGTGAGGTGGGCTCTCATAGGCTGGTAGCAGCCTTGAACAAAGGCTTTACCCTCGGCCCAGGGCAGGGTAGGGCTGTTGCGGAATTGGGAAACCTGCCATGTAAGGCGATGGTTGAAAATAACTCTGGGTCCCCTTGGCCAAGATGAGATATTAAGATGACAGGGTGCGGTGACTTCAAGTAGGTGCGGGACCCCACCCAGGAGACAGAGTCATTGACGTGGGTACGATGTGGGAGTCTGTTTTTTTTTTTTTTTAAGATTTTTTTTTTTTTTTTAATTTGACTGAGATCACAAGTAGGCAGAGAGGCAGGCAGAGAGAGAGGAAAAGCAGGCTCCCTGCCAAGCAGAGAGCCCGATGTAGGGCTCGATTCCAGGACCCCTGGGATCATGACCTGGGCGGAAGGCAGAGGCTTTAACCCACTGAGCCACCCAGGCGCCCCAGATTCTGTATTTTTAACAGACTCAGGAGATGGTGATGCCTCTGAGGTCTGGGAGCCATCGTCCTGAGGAAGAGAGCGGGGTCCCCTAGGGTGGATGCCGGCTAGAAAGCAGACCGTGTGAGGACGCAGAGCTAGGCTGAGCGTGCTGGAGAGGACTCTGAAATCGTGCAGGAGTGGCTTGGGTGGGTGTGGTTGTGCGGGCTGATGAGCTCCTGGCGTGAGGAGGTGTGTGTGGGTGGCGCTCCCAACTTAAAAGCATAAAGGACCTTTATAGAAAAAGGGCTTTAAGGAACACGCGAGTTGTTCGGGCTTCCGAAAAAACGCTTTCGCTCCTTATTAGTATATAAACCTGAGCCATCCCATGTGGCAGCTTCCTTTTAAGTTCATTAAAATTGAATAACATTGAAAGCTCCTGAGCATCACTCACCACTCCCCAGGGTGCTCTGCAGCCCCGTGTGGTCAGCGGCCAGGGTACTGGTTGTGCAGATCTAGAACGCTCCTGTCGCTGCCGGCAATCCTCCTGGCCAGTGCTGGCTGTTGTGCCCAGATGTTTGGAAAGCAGAGCCCGTGGCAGTCAAGGGCTGAGCAGGCGGTGATTTTCTCTGTTACTAACAACAGAGTTCACCTCCGTTTTGGAGGGAAGGCTTAGGGAGTTACGTAACATGCCCAGGGCAAGAGCAGGTAAATGGGTCAGTCAGGCTGGAATCCAGTCCTGCTTGCTACTCTGTGGCCTTAGTCACTTGTTGCAAGCCTCAGTTTCCTCATTTGGAAGATGGGCTAATCATAGGCGACACTTCACTGGATGGCTGTGAGGGTGAGAAGATGTAACGCTTGCAAAACACCAGAGCGGCTGGCACCACTGGGCGTTAATAATTTTCTCTTATCCATTACCTGTAGTCTAGGTGAGAACATCTGATTTTGTCCCTTTTTTCTCCAATTGGCATTGTTTCTTTTTTCTTTTTTATTTCTTTTTTAGAGAGAGAGAGAAAGAGCATGAGGCGGCAGAGGGTCAGAGGGAGAAGCAGCCTCCCCACTGAGCAAGCAGCCTGACGTGGAACTCGATCCTAGGACTCCAGGATCATGACTTGAACAGAAGGCAGTCGTAACCAACTGAGCCACCCAGGCGCCCTGGCATTGTTTCTTAACCCTAATATTTTTGGGGGCTCCTGGGTGGCTCAGTCATTAAGCAGCTGCCTTTGGCTCAGGGTCCTGGGATTGAGCCCCGTATCAGGCTCCCTGCTCAGCTTCTCCCTCTCCCACTCCCCCTGCTTGTGTTTTCTCTCTTGCTGTCTCTCTGTCAAATAAATAAATAAAATCTTTTAAAAAAATTAGTGCAGGTAGCAGGGCGGGGGTGGTTGGGGAAGGGGCAGAAGGAGAGGGACAAGCAGACTTCTGGCTGAGCCCGGAGCCTGACACAGGGCTCCCAGGGCTCGTCAATCCCACAACCCTGCGGTCGTGACCTGAGCTGAAATTGAGTCGGATGTTTAACCGACTCCGCCACCCAGGTGCCCCTTTATTCTTATTTCTAAGGAACCTAAAGCTTAGGACAGTTAATTTATAGAAAGAAAGATCTGTATGTGGACATTGGAAAGGTGTCTGAGGTGTGTTGAAAATGAGAAGAGCGAGTTGCAGAACAGAACAGCTTGTGTGGTTTCTCTTACGGGGGTAATAATAGAAACTGTGCCAGTACTTTATATAACTGCTAATCCCCATAGTAGCTCTGTGAGGAAACGAGTGCTTAGGGTAAATTGACCGAGATGACTCCATAGTCACTGGCCGCCAGCTTCAGTCCCGCTTTCCCAGTCCCCTGCTGTGCAGGGGCCCCTGGCTGCTGTCGCCCGTGTTCTGCCCGCAGGCTGTGCGTGCAGGCTGTTGAGAGTCTTTTGATGCGCCATTGGTGGATTCTTCGTACCTATCCTCTGAGGCAGTTAGTGAGGATCCCCTGGGAGGGGGCAAGGGGTCTGCAGTCTGCACTGGGGAGGACCCTCCTGCTGGGGTGGGTGGTGGTTGGGGTGCCGTTTCCTAATGGGGTGGGCTCTCACTGATGAGTGCACCTGTCTTGGCTCAGATGCCAGGGTTGGCAGAGTTTGGCTCTAAATGTTCGGGTGACGTAGAGAAGGCGGCCTGGGGTAGTGGCTGGAGCTTTGCCTCTTCCCTTACCTGTCAGTATGACCCGCTAGACCAGGAGCATCACCTAGAAGGGAAGCAGCCATCCCTTTCCCTCTCATTTTTGGGGTTCCTTTATTTTTCCCCGATCACAGTGCACCCTATAAAGGTTGTTGCAGTTTAAAATGAACTAATAGGGGCGCCTGGGTGGTTCAGTGGGTTAAAGCCTCTGCCTTTGGCTCAGGTCATGATCCCAGGGTCTCTCTGGGATCTCTCTGCCCGGTGGGGAGCCTGCTTCCTCCTCTCTCTCTGCCTGCCTCTCTGCCTACTTGCGATCTCTGTCAAATAAATAAATAAAATCTTGGGGCGCCTGGGTGGCTCAGTGGGTTAAGCCGCTGCCTTCGGCTCAGGTCATGATCTCAC
>NW_019154139.1:7231459-7234949 GCF_002288905.1 Enhydra lutris kenyoni | reverse complement strand
ACTGGGTGGCTCAGTGGGTTAAGCCGCTGCCTTCGGCTCAGGTCATGATCTCAGGGTCCTGGGATCGAGCCCCGCATCGGGCTCTCTGCTCAGCAGGAAGCCTGCTTCCCTCTCTCTCTCTGCCTGCCTCTCTGCCTGCTTGTGATCTCTCTCTGTCAAATAAATAAATAAATAAAAATCTTTTATAAATAAATAAATAAATAAATAAAATCTTAAAAAATAAATAAATAAAATGAACTAATCTAGACCTCATCATAACAGCCCCTTACCTGTGACTGCAAAACAAAGTGCCCCCTCATTTAAAGACTTAAAACAATCAAGATTTCTCACTCACAGTTTCTGTGGACCAGAATTTGGGGGCAGCTCGGCTGGGTGGTTCTAGCTTGGGATCAGTCAGGGAATTGCAGTCGGGTGTTGCGGTTAGCTGAAGCCTGGGTCTTGGGCTAGAGCACTCACGTGCAGGGTGGTGCTGGTTACTGGCAAGAAGCCGCGGACCTTCTGCGAGTGGACCTCTCCGGCCCTCCCCAGCACTGCGCAAATGTCTTAACGCAGTGACTGTCTTCCTCCAGAACAGTCGGAGAGGGCTGGGCAGAAGCTATCCTTCATTTAATTTTTTAAAAAAGAGTTTATTTATTTATTTGACAGGGAGCAAGAGAGCACAGCAGGGGGAGCAGCAGAAGGAGAGGGAAAAGCAGGCTCTCCACCGGGCAGGGAGCAGGTGCAGGGCTCGATCCCAGGACCCTGAGGCAGACACTTAACTGATTGAGCCACCCAGGCGCCCCAAGAAGCTATTTTTTATGATGGTTTTATCCTTTACTCTTTAGGACCAGTCTTGGAGGTCACGTGGCCTCCCGCCTCGTTCTAGTCATTAGAAATAAGTCCGTCTGCTGCACATTGAAGGGGGCCTCCTTTGAAGGGATGAGGAAACATCAAAGCTCATGCACAGGGTTTCTCTCATTTTTTCAGCCATTCAGTAATTATTCTCAAGTCCACTATGTCCCAGGAGTCCAGATACAGAAATGTAAGACAAATAAGGCTTGATCCCAACCCTCGAGGAGCGTGTCGTGCAGGTAGAAGGACAGCTGTGGTTCGGGCAGTGCTTTACAGCCTTATTGAGGACTTTCATGTATGTTCGTATTTAACCATCCAGTAACCCGGTGTGATCGCTGTGGCCAGCGGTGACCCCACTACCCGTCTCCTCCAGGGGTCAGGTGATGGGGGGGTTTTCTTAAGCTGATACAACTTGACTTTGATCCCAGCAATTCTGACTACAAATATCTTGCACTCTCTGCTGCCACGGGCTGTGTTCCATGGCTGCTGGGTCATCCCCTGCCTCAGAGGAGGGCACTGAGGCTGCAGTCCCTGGGGAGCTCTTGCTACTTGCACCTCGTTTTTTTCACCACACGGAGCCGTCCTCCAGGGGAGACAGGGTCCTAAGTACTCCATTGACAGTCACCGTTGTCTTTCTTCTTGCAGAAAGCCCTGGGTGTGCGGCAGTACCATGTGGCCTCAGTCCTGTGCCAACGGGCCAAGGTGGCCATGAGCCACTTTGAGCCCCATGAGTACATCCGCTATGACCTGCTGGAGAAGAACATTGACATTGTTCGCAAACGGTAAGGGGTAAGGCTGTGGGGGGCGGGGGGCCGTGGAGACTGCCCCAGGGGACTGCTTCTGCTTCCTGCCCCTTTCAGGCAGCACGGGAGGTGCTTGGCAAAGGATGGCTGGTGACGGCGATAGGATCGAGGCCTTTGGGGTACGAAGTTCCCTGCCGAGGAAAGTCATTGCAGATTGGTGATGGGCCTTGGCCTTCTCTGCCAGGGAAGAGTCCGTCAAGGAGCCTGGTGATTTGGGCTCTGCATAGGGAGTGTCTCAGACGCTCTTTGGCGCTGTAGCCTGAGCCCTCCAACAGCCCTTTCCAGGGCAGACCACTGACCCTGAGCCAGCCCTCTGGGATCCGCCTGGCCCAAAGGCTGCAATCCGTATTTCCTCTTCGGGGTATAGGTCTCGAGGAGCGCTCAGGCTTGAGACCCAGAAGGAAGCTCAGGTGGGGTCTCGAGCATATCTTTTTTTCTGGGCCTCTCATGGTGGCATGGTGGCCATTTTGCACTGCTGTCCTGCGTGCCAGGTCCTGCGCCAGACGCTGGCACCGGAAGGATGCATGTGACGCCACAGGAGGATGAAGGGGAGTGCTGGTGGTACAGAGCAGCCAGCACTGCCCCCGGAGCTCGAAAGACTATAGACAGGACTGGGTACTTGCCCACCTAGTGACCATGACCCTAGGATTAAGAGAGAAAAATACGAGTCTATCCATTTATAGCCAAGGAACAGGCTCGGGTGGAGAAGCAACTTGCCAGGGGCACACAGTGAGCGGGCAGTGGGACCTTGTCTCCCTGCCCTCGTCCAGTGCTCTAGCCGCCATCCCACGCTCCCTCTCTGCTGCTACTTGGTCTCCTCTTTCCTGGTGTCCTCATTTCGGTTTTGAGTGGGGAGAGACTATCACAGTCTTCATCTCCAGCAGCCTTCAGCCAGGCGTCACCTGATCAGAGTAAGAACTGAGGAATGTTCACCAGGGATGGCTGTGGGAATAGTAGCTGCCCGTGTGTCTAGTTCGTTCTAGGCCCTTCGTATACCTTTCTTTTTTCTCAGCAACTCCTATAGGTTGTTGTTATATCTGCCTCCCCATTTGCTGATAAGGACATCGAGTGTCAGACTGGGGAAGTCCCCAGTCTGAGGTCATAGATCTGTTGAGTGGTTGGCCCCAAACTCAACCCAGGTCTGTCTGCCCCATTGCCTTTCGCTGTTTGTTCCGGCGTTGTTGTGGTTTCGTCTAGGGTGCCCAGTAGAATCATCCTGGAAGCTTTTTCTTTTGTAAGATTTTATTTATTTGAGAGAGAGGGAGAGAGAGAGAGAAAGAGAGCATGAGCTGGCGGAGAGGCAGAAGGGGAGGGAGAAGCAGGCTCCCCCCTGAGCAGGGAGACCAATGTGGAGCTCGATCCCAGGACCCTGAGCCGAAGGCAGATGCTTAACCGACTGAACCACGCAGGCACTACCTTGGAAGCTTTTTTTTTTTTTTTTTTTAAGATTTTATTTATTTATTTGATAGACAGAGATCACAAGTAGGCAGAGAGGCAGGCAGAGAGAGAGGAAGGGAAGCAGGCCCCCTGCCGAGCAGAGAGCCCGACTCAGGGCTCGATCCCAGGACCCTGGGATCATGACCTGAGCCGAAGGCAGAGGCTTTAACCCACTGAGCCATCCAGGCGCCCCACTTTGGAAGCTTTTATTCATCTATTTTTAGAAGATTTTATTTTTATAGATTTTATTTATTTATTTTTATTTTTATTTTTTTTAAAGATTTTATTTATTTATTTGACAGGGACAGTTCACAAGTAGGCAGAGAGGCAGGCAGAGAGAGAGAGAGAGGGAAGCAGGCTTCTCGCTGAGCAGAGAGCCCGATGCGGGACTCGATCCCAGGACCCTGAGATCACGACCT
>NW_019154139.1:7118374-7231359 GCF_002288905.1 Enhydra lutris kenyoni | reverse complement strand
AGGCAGAGAGAGAGAGAGGGAAGCAGGCTTCTCGCTGAGCAGAGAGCCCGATGCGGGACTCGATCCCAGGACCCTGAGATCACGACCTGAGCCGAAGGCAGCGGCCTAACCCACTGAGCCACCCAGGCGCCCCAGATTTTATTTATTTTATTTTGAGAGAGAGCAAGAGAGTGCATG
Organism: Enhydra lutris kenyoni; assembly: GCF_002288905.1. Lineage (NCBI taxonomy): Eukaryota > Metazoa > Chordata > Mammalia > Carnivora > Mustelidae > Enhydra > Enhydra lutris. The sequence goes on along the minus strand of NW_019154139.1, from coordinate 7,231,182 downwards.
CACAGGCAGGGGGAGGAGCAGAGGGGGAAGGAGGGAGGGGGAAAGAACTCAAGCAGATTCCACCCTGAGCTGGGAACCCCATGTGTGGCTGGATCTCAAGACCCTGAGATTATGACCTGAGCCAAAACCAAGAGTTGGACGCTTAATTGACTAAGCCACCCGGGCACCTCTAAAAGATTTTGTTTTTAAGTAATCTTTCCATCCAGTATTGGGCTCGAACTCACAACCCAAGGTCAGGAGTCCACCAATGGAGCCAGCCAGGCACCCCACCTCAGAAACTTCTAGAACTACCGGCACCTGGGCCCCAATTCCAATTCAGTTGGTTTAGGCCTGACTCCTCCAAACGTGGTCCGTGAGCAAGCAGCACCAGCCGCACCGTGGGAGCTGGTTGGAAGTGAGGCTGTTCAGAACAGAGTTCAGTGGATGGAAATGTGAAGAAGGCCGTCGAAGGCCGGGGGACGTGCAGAGGGACTCTGCCTCCACCTTGCGTTCGTGACAGAGGGGGCCCAGTTCTGTTCTCGGGAATCCAGGTCTCTGTCAACCAGTAAAGCCGAGGGACAGATGGACGCAGAGGCCCCGTTTGGCCATCCCTGGTTAATCCTTAAGGAAATGCGGTCCTGGACTCGTCCGTCGGCTTTTGTCATTGTCAGGCTTTTTTGTACAGCTTCAGGCATTTGCGGTCAAGGTCTGGTTCTAAAGCCCATGTGCTATTTTTCGTCTCCCCTGGGGCCGGAAAGGGGCTGTGCTCCGTGCGGTGAGTCGCTGCCAGTACCCCAGCCTCGTAGACGCTGCCACAAAAGGGGGCAGGCTGTACCTCAGGCCCGTGCTATTTTTACTTAAGGTTCTCATGACGGCAGAACCATAGAGCTTTCCAGAGTTGCCGGTTGCTCAGCTGTTGTCCACAGAGCCAGCTCCGTAGGCAGCTCTTGCTCTCAGGACTAGATCAGTGTGGGAGTGAGGGGCTGGAGCCCAGGCCGTCGGACAGAGTGTCTCTGCTTTCCCAGCAGAGTCCTAGCTGTGCGGGCCCCGAGAGTGCGCGTGATTGAGCACTTTCCAGAGCCTGGGCCTGGTTTTGGCTTCCATGTGTTCCGGAGGGAGGCATGGCTGGGCCGTAGTGCTCGGCTCTTGGCGTCCTGGCTCTGCCGCTCGCTGGCTCATGCCCGGGGCGGGTTCCTTCCCCTCGTGGCGGGACGGGCTCCCCGTCCATGTCTTGAGGAGCCAGAGGCTCGCAGACATTAAGGCACTTAGAGCCATGCTGAGCTAAAAGGATGTGCTGTGAGCAAATGAATCCGTGGTGACAGAAGACAGGTCACTGGTTGCTCAGGGCATGGGGACAGGATGACAAAGGGCCACAGGAAAACTTTCAGGGGTCATGGATGTGTTCTTCATTGCAGTGGAGCGTTCATAGGCGTGTACGCACGTCAAGACTAACAAATTGTGGCGGCGGTGGGGGGGGCACCTGGGTGGCTCAGTTGGTTGAGCGGCTGCCTTGGGCTCAGGTCACGATCCCAGGGTCCTGGGATCGAGCCCTGCGTTAGGCTCCCTACTGGGCAGGAGGCCTGCTTCTCCCTCTCACTCCCGCTGCTTGTTTCCCTCTCTCGCTGTGTGTCTCCCTCTGTCAGGTAAATAAAATCTTAAAAAAAAAATAGTGATCATTATGCCGGAAAAGCGGGAATCCTTAGAAAAAAACAAGCCTGCCCACTTCTTGGGGTATTGTCACTTACTCATCAAGTGATTTTTGGAGCACCTGGTGAGTGCCATGTGCCAGAAGGACCGCAGCGAGCAAGACGGATTCGTGCCCACCGGCATGGAGCGCAGGCGCCCTGCCCGTGCCCACTGTGACGGTCGCCGCGCGGCAGAGAGGGCGTGGCTGTGGGTGGGCCGGGGCTCCTGCAGCCAGCGCCCCTCCCTCTCCCCCCAGATTGAACCGGCCTCTGACCCTCTCAGAGAAGATCGTGTATGGACACCTGGATGAGCCAGCCAAACAGGAGATCGAGCGGGGCAGGACGTACCTGCGGCTGCGGCCCGACCGCGTGGCCATGCAGGACGCCACGGCGCAGATGGCCATGCTGCAGTTCATCAGCAGCGGCCTGCCCAAGGTGGCCGTGCCGTCCACCATCCACTGCGACCACCTGATCGAGGCCCAGCTCGGGGGTGAGAAGGACCTGCGCCGGGCCAAGGTGAGCGGAAGGGGCACCGAGGGCCAGTGAGTGTGGCCTGGGACGGAGGGCAGAGCCCTCGAGCTAGGCTCTTCGGTGTAGTCTTGTTTGAAACATTTTTGCTCTTTCCTAACTCTGAAAATACCATTTGCTTATTCTTTTTTTTTTTTAAGATTTTTATTTATTTATTTGACAGACAGATCACAAGTAGGCAGAGAGGCAGGCAGAGAGAGAGAGGAGGAAGCAGGCTCCCCGCTGAGCAGAGAGCCCGATGTGGGGCTCGATCCCAGGACCCTGGGATCATGACCTGAGCCGAAGGCAGAGGCTTTAACCCACTGAGTCACCCAGGTGCCCCCCATTTGCTTATTCTGAGGATGTTAGAAAATACAGAGAAAGCCTTTAAAAAAAAAAAAAAAAAAGGCCCCAAACCCCCCAAAACCCTCTTAGTCTTCCCACATTAAAGGCATCTTTTTGTGGTCATTTTTCTGTTCTGTTGGGAAAATCATGCAGCCACCAGCTTCTGGTATATCTTGCTGGCTGCTCTGGAGAGGGAGACTTAAGCTTCTCCTCCCGCCAGCCTCAGCTGTACGCTCGCACGTTGGCTGATTCTGGAGGACCCCGGCCGGGAGGCACGCAGGTGGTGTTGCGGTTTGTAAATCCGAGGGGGCCGAGGCCCTGTTCAGGGAACCCCCCGTCTTGAGTGCTCTCACTGATGGGCCTCTTTGGGGGCTCTCCTCTGGGAGTTTGCTTCACGAGGTAGAAACAGTTGTGTGCCACGTGGAATAGTTTTTTTCCTTGACTTCCCAGCCTTCCATATGGAATGAGATTGCCACCGCTTCCCCCAGCCCCCGCCTGTGGTACCTTTGTGTGTGGCTGCCCTTGACCACAACAGATCTCTGCCAGCTCTGGGCGCCACCCTTTCCGCCCCCTGCACTGGAAGTGGACACCCCTCTTGGGGGGCCGCTGGTAGGAGCTGAATGCTGGCAGGGCTGCCATTGAAAGTGCTCTGGCTCCCAGGGTCAGCACAGCTCACAGAGCCTCTCAGACCCATGGGAAACATTCTTGTTTTCCCACTCGAGCCCTCCCTTCCCACCCTGGCCTGTCACTCTGGGTCCTGGCTGCCAGGAGCTCTTTTTCTGCTCCGTGGAAAAAGCCCAGCCTGCTGGCCAGAGGTTTCCCAGTTAGCAGCAGCTGGGGGTCTTGGGGGGCAATGGTATAGGGGCCCCTGCAGTGCCGGCAGCTGGCTGTGGCCAGGAACAGGGTCCTCTGCAGCCCTGGGAGTGACTGATCGCTCTAGGCCACCGCCTTCAGGGTCTGGCTTTACTTTATGGATTCTGAATCTGCCTTCTGGAAATGCGATTCACAGGATCACGGGATTTCAGTGTTTATTGACCACTAGTGATGTGCTGGGCGCTGTGCTAGACGCTGGGGTTGCAGTGTGAACAAGACAGGGGCCCTGCCTTCATGCATCTCAGAGGCTAGTAGGGAGACAGACGCTAGACCATCACACAAGCAGGTCATTGCCGATTTGGATGTATCTTATGAAGGGGAGACAGGATTCTGAGAGAGTATAGGAAAGAAGTGTAATTTGGACTCTGAGGGGAAAGGGACAGTCTCTTGGGAATGTGACATGTCAGCTAAAACTCACACAGATAAGCTGATATTAACGGGAGGAAGAACATTCTAGGCAGAACAGTGTATATATAAACCCCGAGGCAGGAAGCAACTTGACGCATTTGTGAAGGGTGTGGTGTGAGGTGGATGGGGGCAGGCGGCCCTGAGGGCCATGGGCACCATCCTGGGAGTCCCCGAAGGGCTTAGGCAGAGGAGGGTGATGGTCAGATTTGCATATATTTGTGGAGTCCCTGTGGTTGGGGATCAGAGTGTCAGAGTGACCTATCCGGGGTCACACAGCCAGAGAAGGCTCTAGGCTGAGTTAAGGCTGAGACTCTGCTCCACCATTCTGTCCCCCTCCACCACTGCCACCACTTGCCCAGACATGAGAACACGCACTCCCACAACCACTGCCTCCTGCCTGTGGTGCCAATGTTATGTAAGTGACTGATTTGAATGAAAAAGCTGTCTTAGTAATTATTAATCAAGAGAGATGGCTCCAGGGGCCCAAGTTTTTTGTATGCTATTTGTTTGCCTGGGGCTACTGATGGAACTCAGAAGGATGCATGGTTGGTCTGGAGTTTAGATGAAGGAGACTTTGTGGCCTTGAGGGTCTCTGTTGAGGGCCTGGGAGCTGACAGTGAGTCCCTCTGCCTTGGAGCGTGGGTCTCCATGCCCAGAGGCCAGCCCATGTCACTGCCTGGTTCCTCCTTTGGGACTCTGTGCCGTCTGCCCCGGTCCCTTCCCTTTTGTGACTGGACTCTCCCCTGTCGAGGAAGACTCTTCCTTTAGTCTTCCAGATAAACCCTGAGCTCACGTCAGCTGTGCTGGGAAGCCTTCCCTGCCCACTGAGGAAGCTACCTTCCAGTTCCAGGCAGAGTGGCCACGGCCTGTCCTGTCGTGTTGAAATCTGCATTTTAGCACATGGTCCATCAGAGTCTTTCCTTTGGGGACCATCAAATGTATTACCAAATTCTGAGCACCTAGAACGTGCCAGGCGCTGGTGTTCCTAGATGTCCTCTTCCTTATAAGGGAGGTAGCTCTATCTTATGTTGGAATGTAACTCTTGGGTTATGTGGCGGCACAGACCTGGTTTCAGACCCTGGGGTTTAATTCTGGGATCTCCAGCAAGTTAGATCATCTTTGAGCCTCTGTTTTTTGCATCTGTAAAATGGCCTCGAAGACAGTACCTTCCCTCTTCAGTGGGAGGGACTGTGAGCATGTGTAGTGCAGTGGGCATTCAGTAAATGTCAGCCAGGGTTGCTGACGTTGCCTTAAATGAGGCATCCGAGGCTTAGGTGGAGAAACAGCCCCTCACGTGAGCTATAGTGGGACTGGACCCCACACTTAATCCCAGGCTTCCCTTAGCCCCCTTCCCCCAACACTATATCCCAGTTAGACGGTCCTAGGGTCGTGTGCCCCTCACTGCTGGCCTTGACGGAGGACTTGAGTGCCAGAGGGACCGTTGGAGGTGATATAGCCAAGTTCCTTCTACAAATAAGGAAACTGAGATCAGGGTAGAGAAGGGACTCGTGCCAGACCCACTCCCTGGCCAGGTGTGACAGAACTGTCTCTGCTCCCTTGCCTTTCTCCCTAGGCCAGCCCGCTGAGACTGGGCCAACATCCAGGCCCTTTTGGAATTACTTGTAGAAGGCCTCCGGGAGAGGGCCTGTCTTCACAGCACCAGCATTTCAGAGTCGGGTGGCAGTGGGTGGTTGGGGGGGGGTCAGCGAGGGTCATCCCAGACACACACCGTGTTACTAATGTTCTGGTTATTGATTTGTCTCAATAGGACATAAACCAGGAAGTGTATAATTTCCTGGCAACTGCGGGTGCCAAGTATGGTGTGGGCTTCTGGAGGCCTGGCTCTGGGATCATTCACCAGGTAAAGCTGGGCTTGGCCTGCCTTTCTGGGGGAAGGGCCCTTAGGGAATCAGAGAGCACCTCCTGGCCTACAGGAGCAGAAGGCCAGAGGCTCAGGAGGGGGGAGGGGGGTTGTATTATTTTTTTGGTCTTGTTTTTTTCCCACGAGTGTTACTCCTTGTTGCGTGGACAGCTGACATTGGATGGGTGTTCTGTGCGCTGGCAGTAGACTTAGCACTTGACAGATAATAACTTACATCATTGTTCACCACAACTCTGTGAGGTGCCTCCGGGGGTCTGGCCCCAGAGCCGAAGCTCTGCCCCGTGTGCCGCAGGTGCCTCCTGTCACACCAGGTGTTCCTCCCCCCTCGGTGCACGGAGCGCTCCTTAGGGTCTTTCTGGCCCTTCTGGCCCCTGATTCTGCAGGATGGAGGTACCCGAGGTCACATGGCTTTGTTAGCCGGGGTTCTTCCGGGCTTTCCTGAGGGACGGATGATCTTTTGATGGGCGATTTTGTCTCTGCGAGTGCAGGTGTGTGCCTGTGTTTCTGGGGAGATCGGGGCTTCACTTTCACCCAAGGTGACTGATGTCTGGGGTGTGCACTGGTTTGCGTGTCCATTTGCCATCCATCCTGGATGTGTGAGGCCTACCTCTTTGCACCTTTCCAAGGTGACCCTTCTCCCCACCTCTGTCCCAGGCCTCCGTCAAGACGAGCTGAGTCAGGCTGTAATCTGACCCTGCTCCAGCACTGCCCCACTCCGAAACCAGAGCCCACGGATCACTGCTCTGCCCTTTCGAGCCATTGCCCTTGCCAGGAAGGGACTGCCTGGGAATGGCAGATCACAGCTGTCTGCAGGGCGTAGAAGGCCTCTCTTGGCGGCAGGGCTGGGGAGTCAGGGAGATCCAACTTTGGACTTTAATCGTGAAGGGCACCCTAGTCCAAGGGTCTCCCTTTCTACCCCGTTAGAAACACACTGGCCGCCAGCTAAGTGTACAGCGTGATATATTTTTCCTTTATTTTAAATTGCTATTTTATTATTTTAAAATTTTTTATTAAAATATTTATTTAGACAGGGTTGGGGGAGGGGCAGAGGGGAGAATCTCAGGCAGATGCCACACTGAGTGTGAGCCCGACCTGGGGCTTGATCTCAGGACCCAGAGATCATACCTGAGCCGAAATCAAGAGTCAGTTGCTTTTAACTGACTGTGCCAGCCTGGCACCCCGATTTTTTTTTTTTTAAGATTTTATTTATTCATTTGAGAGCAGGAGAGAGTGCTCATGTACACATGCAGGGGGAGGGGTGGAGGGGAGGGAGATGCAGACTCCCCACTGAGCAAGGAGCCTCCATTCAAGGACCCTGGGATCATGACCTGAGAGGAAGTCAGACGCTTAACCCATTGAGCCACCCAGGTGCCCCTAATTTTTTCCTTTAAAAAGAAGATTCCCTTGAAGCGTGTGATCTCTGTGCAGCTCCGGTTTTCCTCTCCCCCTTGATGTCAGGCCATCAGCAGCTTTCACCCGCCACGTCCATACCAACCTTAACCCCTTCCCTCCACCTCGAATGTCCTGTGCCCAGGCCTGGCACACCCTTCCTCCCCATCTCTGCCTTTTGGTTAACCTCTGAAGGCCCATTGCCCTCATTCCCGGCATTAGAGCCCCCTTGTGTGACCCTCTGTGGGTCCCCTCACATTATGACCCCCGTACGTGCAGGTGCTTACGCCCTAGACCATGTGCTCTGGGGACAGAGACTGCACTTCACCGAGTCCTCTGTAGCTCTGGGCCTGGGGCCAGGTGGGTACAACTAGGTCCTCGGTATACACATGTGTGGAAGGATGGCTAACGGACACTTCTCTTCCTCTCCTCCATCCACGTCCAGCTGCCTGTGGAGGTCACAGTCACAGCCAGCTTCATGGTGACACTTTGTACAGTCCTAGGGTCTGCACTGACCCCTTCCTTTTGGACAGGGACCATATGAGTGGTTTGTACTGTGTAGACCACACCGAATTCTGTGTGTCTGCTCTACATGGATCAGACCTGCAGAACCTTGAGGAGCCTTATCTTAACGAGTTTTAAACTTCGGCTTATGGCTGGGGCCAGGAGGCCGGAGGAATGAACCAGTTGAGCGGTGCCCTGTCCAGCAGCTGTTTGTCTAGGATGTCTTCTCTGTTGGCCCTCTCTCCCGGCCACTTGCCACCCTCCCGGGGAAGGAGCCAGCCCTTCTAACTGCTGGCAGTCCTGAGAAGCAAGAGCCCCTCTCCTTGCTGAGTCTGCTGGGAGATGTGTAGCCCAGCGCAGGGGTCCTGGGGTTTCTATAATGTTCCATGGAGCCTGTCCACCATGAGGCAGGCCCAACCAATCATGGAGCCTTGCACGTCTGTGACCTCCTTTCCCCTTCCCAGCATCCGAGCGTGTGCTGCTAAACAATAAATAGAAATACTGCCTCTCCCAGTAATACACACGAGCTCATGGAGTTACCACTGTGAGCACTACTGGCTGTTTCTGTCGATGTGCAAACAGGTCTGGAAGGTGAAGTGACTTGCCCAAGTTCCCACACCTACCAGCAGGCGGTAGGGCTGGGGCTTAGGCTGAGGGCCCCTTGGCCGGGGCTTTTCCAGCAACATCCTGTGGGCTCTGATGCCTGGATTGGGGGTCAGGGCTGCTCTGGATAGCTGCACCTCTAGAATCAGGTGTCTGGGGAAATGCTCACTGCCAGCACCTTCCCAAAGTTGGGAGGAGGCCCCGGATGAGGGAGACCCCTTGCGGACACTGGAGCCAGGTCCTGAGGGAATCGTCCCTCCTAAGAAGCCCAGTGGGCACGTGCCACGAGGTCGGGAGTGGTGTCAGGAGCTCCTGGACAGCCACACCTGTCACAGAGCACATTCCTGTGTCCCTGCTTGTCTGGTTCATACCGTGAGTCCACGGTCAAGGCAGTACAGGTGTTCTTGGTACCGTGTCACAGACATGGATGCTGGGGCACGAGGAAGCCCTTGCAAGCCCCAGTCAGACAGTCCAGGACTGTGGAAGCTGGTCAGGAGCCCGGCTCCCTGTCTCTCTTCCGGCCACACTTGAGGGGCCCGTCCTGGAGGGGTGCCTAGGAATGGCCCAGGGAACAGCTTTGCTGACCCCTTTGGTCCCTACCTCCGTTTTCTGATGAGGGCTTTTAGGCTGAAGATCTTCAGGTCTTTTTCAGATCATTCTGGAAAACTATGCATACCCTGGGGTTCTTCTGATTGGCACTGATTCTCACACCCCCAATGGCGGTGGCCTGGGGGGCATCTGCATTGGAGTCGGGGGTGCCGATGCAGTGGACGTCATGGCCGGGATCCCCTGGGAGCTGAAGTGCCCCAAGGTAAGGAGTAGGGAAGGGCTTTTTTGGGGGTGGCTGCAGAGCGGTGGTTGGTGCAGAGGCGTGGGGCTGCTGAGACCGGGTGGGGCGAGGGACTACTTCAGACTTAGAGCTCTTCTCGAGAGGCGCAGGGTAAATAAGCAGGAGTGGGACCCAGCAGGCCGGTCCTTCGGCTTCCCGGTTGGAGTATGACACGTGGCGCCTGTAACTGCTGTCTCGCTCTGCCTGTTCAGGTGATTGGTGTGAAGCTGACGGGCGCGCTCTCCGGTTGGACCTCCCCCAAAGACGTGATCCTAAAGGTGGCGGGTATCCTTACGGTGAAAGGTGGCACAGGCGCCATTGTGGAGTACCATGGGCCTGGTGTGGACTCCATCTCCTGCACCGGTGAGGGGGGCGGCCATGGGATGCGGTCGTCAGCCCGTGATGGGCCTGATGGGGCCTAGAGTTGAACCATGGAAGCAGGGAATGGCCTTCCCCTGAGAACCCATCTAGTCTGGGGGACGTGGGTGGACACCTAGAGGTGGGGAGGATATTATCTAGTCAGGGTCACTCAGTAAACTTCAGCTGCCATGGCCCTGGGCTTCCTTGGGTGATCCAGAAAGGGAATCCCAGAGGTGGTGGTGGGAATGGCGAGTCAGAGCCAGGGCTTCATTCATGAAGCAGCCCCCTTCCCACATCTTCCCGGGACCCTCACTCATTTCCCTGGAATTAGACTTACCACCTACTAGACTACAAGATTAGTAAGTAGGAGCCAGCATCTTCTACCCATCACTCCAGGTGACCTGGCTTCAATGCCTGCGTGCTCCGGGATGTAGGAAGACTTGGAAAAAGCCTTCCAGGTGGTCCAGTCCAGACTTCTCAGCTCCACGGCAGCCCCACGGGGCTTGTACCCCTCCAGAGATGGCTCGGTCTTATAGGGAGCCCTTACTACATTGGACAGCGCACTTTGGAAGCGGATAGCAATCCTATCCCCATGCCCCAGCAACCCCAGGAGACTAGTATCCTGATACAGTCAGGACATCTGTAGGCCTCCCCGGTTCTGTGTGAGGCTCTGTGGTCCAGACAGTGGACATCCTTCCAGTCTTGTTGCTGGAAAACCTGAGACCCAGAAACATTTCCACATGGCACTGCAGTGTGGCTGAAAGGAGGGCAGGCCTGGACACCAGGCAGGTAGGCTAGACCTGAATGCCAGTGCCAGCACCCGACCTCGGACCTCTCTGAGCCAGCTTGCTCACCTGCAGAATGGCCACAGTAACAGCTGGGCCGTCTGGCCAGGTCAGCCTTTGGTACACAGTGACTGTCCCGTCTGCCGAGCAGGACCACCAGGCCCAGATGTGGAACCCGACTGGGAGGGGCTGAATCTTGTGTTCTCTTTGCTGGCCCTTGTATTAACCCTGGGCAGCGAGGGACGAGTCTGCCGGCTGCCAATAGATGGCTGTGTGAACAACGGAACCAGTGACACCAGCTCCCTGGGGTGGGGGGGATGTATGTGCCCGCCCAGCAGGTGTGTAGGACCCGTGTCCAGCTGCTTTGCCCCCCCCCACGGGCTCTGTTTCTCTCCAGGCATGGCAACAATTTGCAACATGGGCGCAGAAATCGGGGCCACCACATCAGTGTTCCCGTACAACCACAGGATGAAGAAGTACCTGAGCAAGACAGGCCGGGAGGGTGAGCCGGCCGGGCTGGGGGAGTGGTGGGACAGTCATGGTGCAGGTTGACGCTTGAGCTAAACCTTTCCCTTCGGGGCCGGAGTCTTTAATCTCGTGTTTCCAGACTGGCTTCAGAGGGCTGTGGAAAATTACGTGTGTGTGTTACTGTTGCGGAGTAGGGTGTCTGCAGCTCCAGCAGCCTCTCGAAAGGCCTGCCATCTAAGTTTGTGATACCTTTGCCTTGGGATTGGAATTGAGTTCCACCTGAAAGGTTGGCCAGGCCCAGGGTCTTTTTGGTCTGGTCCCTGGTGCCCCCTACAGGTAGCTCTGGAAATGACATGGTTCTGGTTTTGTTCCTGATTCCTGCCCAGTAGAAGGAAAAACATTTGGAACCAGAATCACTTTGCCAGTCTCCCCCACAATTTCCTTGAAGTTCTAGCCTGGCTTCTTTGAAGCTCAGAGGAAGAAATCCGGCCCGTGGGAAGGGTCGTTGGAGCCATGAAGGGAGATGAACAAGGGTGGCTGGCAGAGCGAGAGGCCAGGGATCGTGGGGAGAGCTTGTCCAGTTGCTTCCAGGCGCTGAACACATGGGAGTGCTGCCTGGCAGTCCCGTCCCTCTCTTTCCTATCAAGTACCTTCTCCAAAACAGTGCTTCTCATTTCCAGGAAGCATTCCTGGGCTCGGAACCTCGGTTGTTACTTCTGTGTTCCCTGTTTTTGTGTGTCTTTTGTATCGTAACGTAACTTCCAGCTCACTGATCGCTCCTCCATTAGACTCCGTGCGCCTTGAGGGCAGGGACTGTGTCCCGTGCTGTTTTCATCATTTCTTTGTTTGCTCAGTCAGTGCCATGGCCCGGTTTAACAGGTGCCAGGGAACTGGCTTGAGTGGGTGGGTGTGTGCGTGGATGGATGGATGGACGGTTGGACGGTTGGTTGGACGGTCTCATGACCAGGTTCTGTCCCGCATGCTTTAATCTCCCTCCCTTATTGGTTTCAGACATTGCCAAACTAGCTGATGAGTACAAGGATCACTTGGTACCTGACCCTGGCTGCCATTACGACCAACTGATTGAAATTAACCTCAGTGAGGTGAGGAAGGCAGTTGGCTCCAAGGAATTTCTGTGGGTGGCGAGTTCAGGCCCCATCTGGGGACTCCTAGGGGACCCTGCCTGCATACTCAGCAGGGTAGTTGGGCCTGTGGTTCCCCAGTGCCCCTGCAAGCTGTTGCCCCCTCAGGCTGCGGTCGGGTGGGAGAGGTGGCTGGGGCTGGTGATTCAGAAACGTGCTCAGTTTGCCTCCACCTCAGCGTTAGCAGAATCCAAGATTCTGCCTCGGAGTTTGCTTTGTTGTCTCAGCTCAGAGGTCACAGCCCATGACTCCCAGGCTTGGGCAGTGTTTGGCACGCTGAGACCTGCAGACCAGAATAAGCATCTGGAAGGCCGCAGGAAAGGAAGCGGCCAAGTAGACTGGTTGAGGGTTTAGGCCGGTCTTTATGAGTTCCAGTCAGAATTCCTGACCCTGCCAACTTAAGCCTGTGACCTTGAGCGAGTTCCTCAACCTCTTTTGGCCTCACTTTATCATGTGTAAAGTCTCAGTTGGCCATGGGACTTAAATTCACTGATAAATTCACTTAATAGCTGGCCAGGGACTTAAATTCACTAATTCATATAGTAATAATTGGGCACATTGTACTGAGAGCCGCGTGCATTTTGCCAAGTTTTTTGCATTTATTGGTAAGTATTACCATAGACAAAGCACCTGGCTTTAAGGCTGCTTTTGTGCTGAGATTGATTACGGAGCGCAGCGTAGGAGACAGACTCATGATGCTGATGTCCTTCATTCGTTCCACGCTCTTGCCATCTCCTACTCTGTGACCTTGAGCGACCTTGGGCAAGGCACGCCACCTCCTTCATCTGCACAGAGATAATATGCACCTGGCAGGGCTGGAGGGATCCGGAGCTGACACGTGTACAGAGCCCACCGCTCGGGTGTTCCTGGGTTTGAGCTAGAAGTCAGCCTCCCGGGTCTTCCATGGGGCCCTGGGGGAGAGGGAGCTACGCAGCCTCTGGAGAACAGTCTTAAGATTTCCACCCTCCACGAGTTGTTCTCTCCCCTGTTTCTTCAGCTGAAGCCTCACATCAATGGGCCCTTCACCCCTGACCTGGCTCACCCTGTAGCAGAAGTTGGCGCCGTGGCGGAGAAGGAAGGGTGGCCCCTGGACATCCGAGTGGGTGAGTTGCTCCCCCTGCCAGCTTCGGAAGGCTGGGGCAGGGCCTGCACCAGGGGCCGCTTCCTAAAGGTCCCAGGTGCTTTCTGAAAGAGTCTGTTTCTCCTTTAAGGCTTTTTTTAGAAAATTACTTTTTACGTAATAACAAAAAGAAGTATGTGCTCATTGTAGTGGATAGTCACAAACAAATGAATTTTAAAAACTCCTCATCTTAACCCCCCAGCCAGAAACCAGCTCGAGGAGCTCCTGGAGGGGTTCTTTCCACAGATGTGTACATATCGACGTGTGTCTGCTTTTGTTTTACGAACATTTCACCAGCCCAACCCCGCTGCCTGATTTCCGTTCACACACTTCACATGTACAGACACGCTGGCATGGCATTGTGACCAGCCCCTGCTCTTGCCACTGGACAGTGTGACTACAGTGTGGACCACAAAGCCAGGTGGCCTTGGGGACCACAGAGCTGGGTGGCCCTGAGCAAGTGACGTTACCCTCCTGTGTGCCCGTTCCCTTTCTGGAAAACAAGGGTGATACTGTGTTTACTTGTCAGTGTGGGCGGGGGGGGGGGGGGCGGTTAACGCGGGCAAAGCGCTTTCCACAGTCTGTCGCAAAACAATGCCATGGGGTGTGTTCACACTCAGCAGTTGAAGCAAATGTGAAAAAAAACAGTGGTGGTTTCATTAGAAGCAAAATTGCTAAACTGATGAGTCAGACTATCTTGAGGTCTCTCGATAATACATCCAGTCTTTGACTTTTTGAAGAACAATCATAGACTTTGAAAAAAATTCTTTTTATCCCTGATTATAAAGCAATTAAAAAAGGAGAGAATACTCAAAAGTATAAGAAACTTTTTTAAAAAGATGTTATTTATTTATTTGAGAGAGGGGAGAGAGCATGAGGGGAGAGACTCAAAGGGAGAAGCCACTAAGTGGGGAGCCCAATACAGGACTCGATCCCAGGACTCGGGGATCATGATCTGAGCTGAAGGCAGTCACTTAAACTGAGCCACGCAGGCGCTCCTAAAAGAAGAAACTTTTAACTATCTCCTAAAAGCCCTGATCCAGCTGTGGTCACGGATGGTATTCTGGAGTGAGCCTTCTGACTCCCGTCACGGGCCACATCGTCTTCCTCTTAACGGCTGGGCCGTGGAGCAGCCTGTCCTGTGTTGTTAGAGCTGGACTGCTTCCAACTCGTCTCCATGAAGAACAGCCCCAGGCCTGGCATGGTTGGCGAACTCTTGACCAGGTCTGGATAGTTGAGGTCAGGTGGAGACCTCTGGTCCTGACCCCTGGCCCCACCACCCACAATGCACCAGGTCTGATCGGCAGCTGCACCAACTCCAGCTATGAGGACATGGGGCGCTCGGCAGCCGTGGCCAAGCAGGCGCTGGCCCATGGACTCAAGTGCAAGTCCCAGTTCACCATCACACCAGGCTCTGAGCAGATCCGTGCCACCATCGAGCGGGACGGCTATGTGAGTGCCCACACACCCTCCCCACTGCTGCGCAACCTGGCTTGTCAGCTGGGATCGGCTGGGACGGGTACAGGTCCCCCCCACAGCTGCCCCGGGGCTCCAGAACGGCTCTTTATCACTCAAACTCCTGACCCACCCTTGCCCATCAGCCATCAGCCTGCCTCTGACCGTGCCTGTCCTCCTCTCTCTGCAGGCACAAATCCTCAGGGAAGTGGGCGGCATCGTCCTGGCCAATGCCTGTGGCCCCTGCATCGGCCAGTGGGACAGGTGAGAGGCTCACCACTGACAGGACACCTGGGCCCGGAGCCCCAGGTATTGAGGGGGAGTGTTACTGGGTGGAGAGAAGAGACTCAGACCCAGGCCTCTAGCTTCAGGAGCTACTGCACATTAGAAGACTTTTCTAGGAAGGACTGGAAAGTTGGGCTGGAAGTGAAGAGAAGGAGCAGCCACCTGGCTGAAGCCAGACACAGGCCAGGGGCTCTGACGGAGCCATCTGAATGGAGGCGGTGGCCCCCAGTCAGGAAACTCGGGTCTTAGTCTGGGCTCTTCCTGCCTTACGTGTGGTCCCAGCAAACCTCTGTGATCCCAGGCTCCATCCTGTGTCTGCATGAGTCCCAGGGAGGAGGTGGCTGTTTCGGGGTCCTTCCATTGACCTGTTCTCTGTTATAAACCAGGTGCGATGGGCTTGGTGACAAGGGCAGACAGTGCTTAATTTAACTGTCTCCTCTGGCCTGGCAGGAAGGACATCAAGAAGGGGGAGAAGAACACAATCGTCACCTCCTACAACAGGAACTTCACAGGCCGCAACGACGCAAACCCCGAGACCCACGCCTTTGTCACGTCCCCGGAGGTGAGCCTGCCCATCGGGGCTGTGACCCGGGACTGCCTCTGGGGCCCTGCTGCCCCTGGCTGGTGGGTGGGGGATATGGAGCCTGGGTCCAGGCGTCTGACCCTCTGGGGCTGCGGCGGGAGGGCTGGTATTGCAGAGCAAGGGGCTATGTGGTTGGAAACCAAGAGCCCCAGGCCTCAAGCGTCACAGTTACGGTCACGAGCCAGTGCTTGGAGTCACTGCCCAGGAGAAAGGGCAGCTCAGCCTCTGCCCAGTTGTGTGGGCTTGGCCGTGTCACACTGCTCTGTGCCAAGGATCCTGTTAGGATCACAGGATGAGGATGGAAAGCGCTTGACCGTCTCCGCCGGGAAGGCAGCCTCTGTGAAGAGCGCTGTGCCAAGTGCTCGGGGGTTCAGCGGGCTTTCAGCCTCGACCATTGTCAGCGCACGGCCAGGCTTTCTGGCCTTTTTGTCTTTTATGTAGATGATTTTAAGTAATCTCTACACGCGATGCAGGGCTCGAACTCACAGCCCTGAGACGGAGTGACACGCTCTGCCGCTTAGCCGGCCGGGCAGTTTCTTGACTTGAAATAAGTGTTCCGGAAATACTTATGTTTGCTAAAAATGACTGGAGAGGCGGCGCCTTCCTTCTGTCTTCAGCTCCCGTTTAGGAAGATTTTGTTGCAGCAGCAACTCACAGTGTCTGTGAGGGGAGGAGACTGCCCCCGGGAGGGTACAGAGGCCCAGGCCTGTGGCCCAAGCCCCCAGAGATGTTCTTGTAGCTTTGGCCTCTGGGGAGGACTTACATGGGGAGGACTCAGGTGTACCTGCTCCGGGCTCCGTTTCCGTCTGGGCTCCTGCTTGGGGGGGGTGACAGGAGTGGTGTTGGCTACTAATCAGCAGTGGGCCACCTCCATTCCAGATTGTCACAGCGCTGGCCATCGCAGGCACCCTCAAGTTCAACCCAGAGACTGACTTCCTGACGGGCAAGGACGGCAAGAAATTCAAGCTGGAGGCCCCAGATGCGGACGAGCTTCCCCAGGCGGTGAGCAGGCGCCGCTGCCCTGTGCTCTCGGCTGCCGTGGGCCGGGCGCCTTGGGCCCCCGCCGCTCACTCCGGGGCTAAGACCCTCCTTCCAGGCATGCCAGCGTCCGGGCCCTGCCCCTCCTGGGCACGCAGGACCACCCTGGGAGTGAGAATGAGGCAGCTCCATGCACCGGAGGGGAAGGCAGGGGACACGGGAGGCTGCCTTCTACAAGCACCTCTACGTGGGGACTGAGGACTCAGCCCCCAGCACGTCCCAATCTTCTGCAGGAGTTTGACCCTGGGCAGGACACCTACCAGCATCCTCCCAAGGACAGCAGCGGGCAGCGAGTAGACGTGAGCCCCACCAGCCAACGCCTGCAGCTCCTGGAGCCTTTTGACAAGTGGGACGGCAAAGACCTGGAGGACCTGCAGATCCTCATCAAGGTCAGCATCAGCGACGGGGGGATGGGCGGGGAGAACAGCCCTGGCTCGCCCGGCCCTGCCCTCAGCCAGAAGGGCAGAGAAACCGTAAGTTCTCCCCTGGGCCCCAGAGGGGAAGGTCAGGCCTGGGGCGGGGGCCTCCACAGCCCAGTGTCCCCTTCTCCTCCACCCCCTGTGCTGGGCTGAGCTGGGTCTGGCTGGCGGTGTCTGGGGCGCTCCGCGGCCACTGGTGAGGGCCACCAGCAGCGGCCACAGGCAGTGGGTGCAGTGCGGGGAGGACCAGAAGGGCACCAGGTCTCCACCCCTCTGGCTTTACCACATGGTCTCCAGAAGCCACGGAGCCCTCTGCTCCCGCGGTCGGGCGTCAGTCGGCCTGGCCTGTGTTTGGGAGCCGGGCAGACGCAAGCCCCTGTGGTGTGCTCAGAGGCCTGGGACCACGTCAGCCGCGATGTCCTGCTGTTGATGGAGGGCCTTCAAGCAGCGGCAGCCAGTGTTGCCCACGATAGATAAAAGTGGTCACCAGCCAGGACACCTCCTCGGACTCCTCTGGGTCCAGCCTGAGGTCCATAGCCAGTCTTCCTGCCGGGGCAGCACTTGCCTGGGGGCCTGGGTCTGAAGACTGAGCGAGCAGACCCACCTGTCCAGCCCCTGCCCCTGAGAGTTTCCTGTCCCAGACCACTCACTGAGCAGCCCAGGGCCTTCGAGGGGTTGGGGACGGTCTTGCCTGAGCCCTCGTGGTCAAAGTGCGGCAAGGCCAGGGCAGCAGACTGTGTGTCTAAAGCCAGACCTGCTGCCCTCGTCACCCTTCCTGGGTCGCAGTTGCTGGGCCCGCTGCCAGCCTCTAGAGGGCTTCTCCCTTGTTCTGCCTCCCTTGCGTCATGCCCTGATCTCCGTCCTCTCTTCTCACAAATCCAAGGTCAAAGGGAAGTGTACCACTGACCACATCTCGGCCGCTGGCCCCTGGCTTAAGTTCCGCGGGCACCTGGACAACATCTCCAATAACCTGCTCATCGGCGCCATCAACATCGAAAATGGCAAGGCCAACTCCGTGCGCAATGCTGTCACCCAGGAGTTTGGACCTGTCCCTGACACTGCCCGCTACTACAAGGTGGGTCCAAGTCAGTGGTGGAACGGGTGCTCTCCCCCCAGGAGCCCACACCAGTAGCTGTGCAGTTGAAGGGCCCCCTGGGGCCCATCCTGTGTCCCCCCATCATATACTCCTGGGCTCTGCTCTCACCCTGTGGCCTTCCCCCCACTCCTGCCTCTGTCCTGAGCACGTCCCTAGGCCCCTTGCAGAGTCAGGGCCCACATCTGATCCCCTCCGTCCCCTTAGGGCCTCATTGGGGCCCGATTCACCTGATTTCCCAGGCAAGGAGGGGCCTCTCTAGCCCCTTGACCTGTGAACCTCAGGAAGCCCAGGGACAGCAGGCGGGGGCCAGTGCCCCTCATAGTGGCCTCACTTGCCTGACAGAAACATGGCATCCGGTGGGTGGTGATCGGAGACGAGAACTACGGGGAGGGCTCGAGCCGGGAGCACGCAGCACTGGAACCTCGCCACCTCGGGGGCCGGGCCATCATCACCAAGAGCTTTGCCAGGATCCATGGTAAGGTGGAGCCCGGGTCCAGCCACATCCGATTGCCCTCACCAGCAGCCCGTGGTCATCCGACCCCCCTGCGGCAGAGGCAGGCCTGGAGCCACACGCTTGGTTTCCACACCGTGTCCACGGCTCCCATTTTCCACCACAGTCTCCATCCCTTCTGAGTTTGTTGAGTCTGGGGCCCACAACTTCCTGAAGTGGGAACTTGCTTCCAAACTTGCAGACCCAAGCAGCAGCTGATGTGAGGGTCTGCAGGGAAGCCAGTGGGTACTCCAGCCGGCACGCTGGGATAGGCTCTGGTGGAAGGTACCCCGTCCCCGGGGCTGTAGCCATCCAGTCCTTTCAGTTCCGCTCCGTGGTCTCCAGATGGCAGGACCAGGTGCCTCTCTGTCCCAGCACCCTAGTTGGGGTTAGAAAAGGAAGCTCTTAGGCTGGTGAGGCTTCCTGAGCAGAGAAGCGGGGACTGGAGCTCTATGGACTCCGTGTGCCCTTTGCCTTGTAGAAACCAACTTGAAGAAGCAGGGCTTGCTGCCCCTCACCTTCGCCGACCCAGCCGACTACAACAAGATTCACCCCGTGGACAAGCTGACCATCCAGGGCCTGAAAGACTTTGCTCCTGGCAAGGTCAGGGGGCTGGGGAAGGAGGGTGGGTTGGGACCACCACCTGTTTCTGGCCCCAATTGCTCCTCCTCCCATGAGCCTTTGTTTCAGCTGGAAGGGCCCTTAAATTCTCCAGGGATCCCCCTTGGAGGGAAGAAAGTACCTTCCCAGAGACAGGGTGGAGCCAGCTTAGGCCGCCCTCGTTAGCTCAGGCCAAGAGCCTGCGCAGAGCAGGACCCTCTTGGCCCTGGGAGTTATGCCATCCACGTCTCAATGTGGCCACCCAAGCCTGGGCCTGGCCTCTGGCCCCCCCGTTTCACCTTGAGTGTGCCCCACCTTGCAGACCCTGCAGCAGAGCCCAGGGCCATGTTCGTAAGAGCCTCCACCTCCCCCCATTCCCTGCAGCCCCTGAAATGCATCATCAAGCACCCCAACGGGACCCAGGAGACCATCCTCCTGAACCACACCTTCAACGAGACCCAGATCGAGTGGTTCCGCGCCGGCAGCGCCCTGAACAGGATGAAGGAGCTGCAGCAGCATTAGGGCCCGGCCCCGCCCGCCCGCCTGCTCCTCGGACCCGCTCCGGGATGCCCGTGCGGCCCGTGCCTCATCAGAGCCGGATCCGCCCCGATCCAGCCATGGCTTCCTGCCCCGAGATGGTGTGGTCAGGCCTCCTGGCCTCCCCGCCCTCAGCCCACCGAGTGACCCATGGTTGGGGGTGGGTCTTAAAGGAATGTTCCAGCCCCCCTGCCTTCCCATTTTTAGTCTGATTCAGACCTTGAGCAGCTCCATTCAACTGTATTTATTTTTATGACGAGACTCCCATCTAAAGTGTTCTCCTGCCTCATTTCACTGGTGGCTCAAGGATTTTAAAGAAACTTTTGCTCTTGCAAGGAAAATAAGAATCCAAACTCAGTGACTGTCCCTGTGTGTGAGTGGTGGTGTCCGTACTGTCGCCGACTCCGCGGCTCAGGGAAGAAGGGTCTCTGTAGCCGGCCGGCAGAGGCCCCCCCGCTAGCCACGCCACAGCGGACCCGCCACTACCGTGAAGGACACATGAGACGGTAGCTTTCCCGTGTCTTCTCGGCCTCCCCTCCCTGTACCCCAGCATCTGCACAGCCCCCCTTGTGTCAGGAGGCTGGGCCCGAGATGGTACTTCCCCTGCCCCTGGGCACGGAGTTACCCCTCCAGACACCCTGAGGGGGGCCCAGACCCCTTCTTACAGACCACCTCAAGGCCACAGCTGGGCAGGGATGGGCACTGTCCCCTGCCCTATGGCACCAGGCCGTGGCGGGCGTCTTTCTGCAGCTGCTCCCCACACCCACCCCGTGGAGATGCTCCACGGGCAGGACCTACACCTCTGCGCCCTGGTGCCTGTGCGAGCAGAGAAGGCCAGAGCAGGAGGCGGGCTCCGAGGAGGGCCCTCCTCAGTGCGAGACTTGCCTGACAGAAACACCGTGTCCAGTGAGCGCCATAAAGCCGGGCTGCGGGTTCTGCGGAATCGAGAAAAGAGGTGGGAGGCGGGTGGCAGAGCCCTTCTGCTGAATAAACAAGGCGGTGTTTGCCCTCGCCTGGGGTTTGGCGTCGCCAGCAGGCCCACAGACGGTTCCTCGTGTGGCGGAGGTCACAGGTGACCGCTGTCCTGCTTGGGGGAGGGATAACACAGCTGGTCACCAGCCCGGACCTCAGGCCACCTAAGCCCCGGCCTCCGCTTTCCTGACGGGGCTGGCTTGCCGAGTGCAGGCCCCCAGCTTCGCCCGCTGGTGGGGGGAAAGGCGGTTGTCCCTAAAAGGTCAAGACTTGACAATAACTAGCTGCTACCCCAGGCCAGCCTCTCGCTCAGTCACTTTAGAGAGCGTTTAGCCCAGAGCCCAGCCTGAGGCCGACACTCTGTCAACCCCCAAGCCCTGCCAGGGTGGTGTGGGAGCGGGAGGGGTGTCACCTACAGAAGTGAACCGGGAGAGGAAGGACATGTGGTCCCGCTATGGCAGCTCAGTGACCTTCAATCACAGAGACAAGGGTGGCTCTTCCCTGACGATACCGTCTGTTTATTAAAAGTCTGTGCTGTTGCCAAGAGGCAGAGGTCCAGAGAGACAGTGGGAGTTTGGGGGCAGCTCCAGCAGGGACGGGGCCAGGCTGGCGGGGCGCACACTCTGCTGCTCGGCATCTGTGGGAGCAGCTGCTGTCCTCACCGCTAGCTGCTGGTCCACCAGGAGAGAAGGCCCAGGCCCGGCTCACTGATGGATCCCTGTGGGAGAGAAAACGGGCACATTCCATCTGCCTTCAGGGCTTCAGCCACCTCGGGAGATGAAGGGACCAGTGGAGCCAGCACACACCAGCCAAGAGGATGGGGGGACATCAGGGGCCACCCCAGCATGCCTGGCTGGCACCCGGGAACACAGCCCATCTCCCCTCTCCCGCCCCAACCTCTCCTGAGGCCTCTAAGGAAAGCGCTGGTTCTCTAAGGGCATGGCCTCTGATCTCAAGGCCTCAGCTAGATCCGGTTCCCTTCCTCGCCCCCAGGCCCTGCCCAGACATGGGCACCGGCAGGCCAGGCCTGGACATGCTCTCAGTCCGGCCAGGAAGGCCCGGTGACCCTGCGCCCCAGCCTCCAGACACATGGGGCAGGGGGTGCCCTTGGCCACCCAGATTTTGACAAAGCAAACCACCCGCAGCACACATTATCAAGGAAACCCTACTAGCAGGGCCCAGAAATGTGTCCCACTTCACCCTGCATGGCTGTCACTTCATGAAGGTAGACAACCCAGGGAAGCCCAGACAAATCCAGTCGCAGATCCCCTGCTACCCTGGGCACACGCCTGCTCGGTAGGGGAGCCCAACAGAGGGTCACCCCTCCCCCCCTGCAGCCCCACCATCGTGCCTGATGCACTCCCAGCAGCCTTGTCACCCGTGTGGGCTCCATCCTCTGGCCGTCAGGAGCCTGTGGCTCCCAGTGTTGGGCCGTGCCTGGCCTCTGACACAGGATCCCTAGGGCGAGGTGACTAAGAACACCCCAGGGACCTGCGCCCTGACCTAGGGGAAAGGCCCCAGGCTGGGAGCAGGTCAGCACCCCCGGAAGCCGCTCCCGGCCTGGCTTCTCCACCGCCCCCCCCTGCCCTCAGTCTTGGCCGCGGTGTCAGCGTCTCACCACAAGCGTGTACGGAGCCTCCTTCTTTGGCAGCTCCTCGCTGGACGACGCGGCCTCGGCCGAGCTGGGCCCCGTGGGCGACGTGTCCACGAAGCTCTCGTCCACCACCCGGAAGCGGATCTCCTCGCCGGTGTCCATGTACAAGTCGTGCGCCCCCTCCTCGGTCTCGTACTCCCACACCCACACCTGCTCGGCCTCGTCGCTGGCGGGGGCTCAGGGTCAAGGCAACAACCAGGTGGGAGGGGCCCACGGGTGGGGGGGGGTTCCTGCCCCCGGAAACCCGATCAGGGAGACCACCTTGGCTGGGGAGTCGAGGAGAGGCGGGCCCACGCCACACGCGAGCAGCCAGGCTGGGCAAGATCCGGGCCGCGGAGGGGGGAGCAGGAAGTCTGGGGGGCACAGGCTCCCCCACCCGGCCCCATGGCCAGGTGGGCACAATCCTCGGCCCCAGAGCAGGAAGGAGGCGCAGCAGCAGAGCGAGCCCCACCTCTCGAGGCCTCTTGCGGCCCGGGGTGCGCTCCCTGCTGGGTCTGACTCGGCCCACGTGTCCTCTCGGGGCGGCTGCCACGCTCGGAGCCGCTGTGCCTCGGGTCCCCCTGTCCGCAGAGATGTGGCAAGGCCTGCCCTCGCGGGGCTGCAGTGAGGGGGGCAGGAAGCAGCGCACCCAGAAGGTGCTTCCCGCGGGACCCGCCCGGGGGTCCTGGAGAGCCGGCCGGAGCAGGGCTGTGTCCCCCGCACGTCCCACCCCGCAACCCTTCCCGCTGCGTCCTGAACACGCAGCACAAGGAGCTTCCCGGTGTTTGGGAGGACAGCACGGCAGACGGAGGGTCACCCGCCTGAGGGCCCACAGCCAGCGCGAGGCCCAGCCGGCCAGGACCGGGTTCCCCGACAGGCCCTGGCGTCCCAGGCGGGCCGGGCCTGAGCGCAGCACCTGGACCTCCCGGCAGATCCCACGTCCTCCCTCAGCCCACACCGCGGCGCCACAGCGCCCTCTAGTGGCTGTCACGCGCAGGGTCGTGCCCCAAACCCTGGGAGCCAGGGCCCCTACTGGGCCGCAGGGGACACAGTCCTGACCAGATGGGGTCCCGTCCAGGGAGCATTCTCAGCGAGGACGCCCCAGAAACACACAACCCCAATGCTGCTGGGCCAGAGCAATGGGGGAAGCCAGCAGAGGGGAACAACCCAGCCCAGAACCGGGCAGTCAAGGCCTTCAACCATGTTGTCCACACAGCAGGGAGGGGGAGAGGGAGCGAGTCAGGGCAAACCTCCCCAGGGCGGGGATCTCAGAGATGATCCCTGAGACGACAACCTAAGCCAAGCAAACAGCACACCCCCTACAGAGCCTGCGCGCAGACGGGCACCGGTGTGGGACGCCACGGGAGCTCCCACGGGGGCACGGGCAGGTCAGCACCACACATGTGCAGGCCCGGGGGTGGGAGTGGACACACAGGTCAGCAGTGTCAGATCACAGGCACCAGGGTCACCCCAAGGAGCAGGACTGTCCTTTGGAAAGACCTGAGCTCCTCTGTGACCCACTTTACCTTGGGAGGATACAACTTGGCCGGCTGCTGCAGCGACTCTGGGGGAATGAGGATGTCATCGAAGAACCCTAGAGAGACTGGAACATGTGAAGAAAGTGACAGCATGGGACCAGGGCGGTTGTCGCCATGGAAATCTGAGCCCCCCACCCCGCTCGGAGCCCCGCGCCTCTGCCTATGCCTCTCAGCCCCTAAAACCTGCAGCGGACACCACACAAAACAGGGGCCAGAGGGTGCCGGGGACCCCGAGCCCCCTGAGTGCTCGCCCCGAGGTCCTGAGTTACGGCCTCACGGCGAAGCCCAGAGCTGGCCGAGGCCTTCCCTGAGCACTGAGCACGAGGGGGCTGCGTATCACCCTCCCTCCCCGGCTTCCCTGACAGTGTGGAAGCTTCTGCATCCGACTCCTCCCCTGACCTGCGGCCCAGCACAGAAGCTGGGCAGGCCTGCTGGTCTGACCACTCGCCCCAACGTGCTCCCAGCTTCGTCTGAGGAGTTGGGGCCGCCGTTACCGTGCACTCCCTCCGGGCTGCAGCCTTTGATCTTGCCAATCAGAATCTCATCCAGGAAGGGATGGAACACCACGTAGCGAAAATGGACTGGAAGTGAAGGAAGAGTGTCAGGGACGAGCCGGCAGGTGAGGGATGGCCGCTCGGGGAGGCCCTGGCTTCCCATGTCGACCAGACTCGCCAGACCCGGAGGCCCTGCGGCTAGCTGGGAGTCTGCTACCCAATACCCCTGGGGGTCCAGACCCACCAGCGGAGCTGGAGGGACCCACACGCTGTCCCCTCAAGGCCACGGTGCGGCCCCCACAACAGGCCAACAGCAGTGGCCCTGAACGGAGAGCTGGCCCCCAAGCCCACCTGACAAGTCACTCCTGAACCCAGATTCTGGGCCGCGGATGACTCCAAAGTCAACTCGACCCTCCCTCTAGACTCACTCCCTTAAATTCTAAAAAGGAGAGAAGTAACAGGCAAAGAGAGCCAGGTTCAGGATCAAGTTCGCAGCCTCCCTCTGATGTGCAAGTTTGCCCCAGGCACAGCTCTGATCTGGAACAGGAAGTTAAAAATGCCCTGAAATGGAGGGGGCCATGGGGAGGCAGAGGCACGGGGCCAACAAAAATGCCTGGGGGTTCTCATGCGCTGCCTTTGGTGGTCCCCACCCAGTAGACCCCCAGGAAGATGTCAGGTCAGGTCCGTGCCCACATCACAGACAGACCCCCAGGACATGGCAGAAGTCATTGCCTCGTCACTCCTGCCCCTGACACCCCCAAAGGGGTGACCAGCTCTGGCCTGAGGAGAACCGTGAGGCCACGTCCTGCCAGTCACACAGGGCCCATCGTGGCCCACCTGTGTCGGTTGTCACATGTCCCCACTGTGAAGACGGGGAAGCAGCTCCAAGGGCTGTGTCACCTGCTCCCAGCCACACAGCCCTTCCGCCCTGCTGTCCCTGGGGAAGACGCCGAGTCTTTCCAGACCACTGGACAGGGCACAAGGGGACTCTACCTTCCCCGGTCAGCTTTCATCCCCACGCAGGCTCCCACCACTGGCATCCTCGGCCGCCCGCTCTGCCCATCCTGCCCTCAGGCCAGTTGGGCCAACAGGGGCCCCCAGGTCCCTGCCAGGCGGCCTCTCTGGGGCCCCGCCGGGCAGGAAGCACGAGGGAAGAAGAGGGGGCAGCTGCTGTCCCTGCCCTCCCGGCGACAAGAGCCTCATGCTGACCCTGCAGAGAGCAGCTGGGGGCAGCCAAGGGTCACTTATCCACAGGGTGGAAAAGTCCTGTTCCCCATGTGACCCGACGTTCAGTTCAGCTTACCAAATGCCCACAGAGCCTCTACTGAGTCTGTGCCAGGGGCGGTGTGGGCACCAGGCTTATGGGGACAGCGCAGCACGTGGGCCCGCACCCAGGGAGCTCTGGTCTGGAACCACCACACAGGGTGGCCAACCCAGGCGTCCATCGACAGACGAACGCAGAAACGAAGTGTCCCCACGTAACGGAACACCACTCAGCCTTCGGGAGTTCAGACACCCGCCACGACGGGGATGAAGCTTGCGGACATCACATCACATGGAATGAGCCCGCAGAGAACCACATACCGCGTGATTCCATTTACACGAAACGTCCAGAAGAAGCGAATCCAGAGACAGAAAGCAGATCAGTGCTGGCCAGGAGCTGGGGGAGGGGAGAACGAGGAGCCACTGCTGACAGGTACGGGGTTGCTTTTTTGAGGCAGGGAAAATGTTCTGGAATTAGATCGTGGGGACGGTTGCACAGCTCTGTGAATATCCTAAAGAGCTACTGAGTGGTAAGCTCTCAAAGCGTGAATTTTATGGCCTATAAATTAGATGTCCATTAAAAACAGGAGGGGCGCCTGGGTGAGTCAGTGGGTTGGGCCTCTGCCCTCAGCTAAGGTCATGATCCCAGGGTCCTGGATCGAGCCCCGCATCGGGCTCTCTGATCGGCAGGGAGCCTGCTTCCCCCCCACCCCGCCTGCCTCTCTGCCTGCTCGTGACCTGTCAAATAAATAAATAAAATATTTAAAAATAAAATAAAATAAAAATAAAATAGGAGGCCACAGACCAGCGGGAGTGCCGGCCGGCCGAGGCCGTACTGGGAGCCTCGGGGTGCGCAGCGGGCAGACGGGAGCCGGGAGAGGCAGCCGGGGCGGGTCCGCAGGACCAGCGGGGGAGGACCTGCTCTCAGGTGCGGGCTCGGACCAAGTCCCGGGAGAAGCGGGGCTGCCTCGGATGCACTGAGTTTCTGCAAAGGGCAGACACGAGATGACAGCACCTGTATGAAGTACCCCGAGTGGTCGAATTCACAGAGACGGGAAGTGCAACGGTGGTTTCCAGGGCCTGGAGCGGCGACTGCGGGACAGGGGCAGAGCTTCAGGCTGGGAAGGTGACAAGGGTGGGGGTGGCCACACGGCCATGGCTGTACTCGGTGTCACTGAACTGGCACGAGAAATGGTTAACACGGTGAATCTTGTATTTTACAACTTACAAAAAGAGAAAACAGAACAAAGCAAAGTCTGGGCACGAAGACAGTCCGCTCTGGAGCTCCGAGCAGGCGGGGGTGGCGGGGCAGGGTGGGGGCTCCCCCGGGGGGCCGGGGCCGGCCGGCTGGTGGGGCAAGGGGAACACGGCACCAGTGTCACGTGCAAGTACCCTAAGTGACAAGAGCTGGGGCTGCACACCTGGCGCGGTGTCACAGTCACGGACGCTGATGTCCTGCGAGCACCTTCTGAGAGAGGAGAAGCGATCCAGCCCGGGGAGAAGGGGTACAAGGCAACAAGCAAACCAAGAGTCCTCAGCGCAGAGGGGGAGGCGTGGTGCTGGGGCCTCCTTCCGCGCACCCCCGCCACAGCCCTGGGTGAGGCAGCGGGATAGGGAGCAGCAAGGACAGGGCCCAGCATGGAGGACAGGGCCTGGAAGCGTGGCCATGGATCCCCACGGCAGAACGTCACCCTGCACGGTGCTCCGTGACCACACGGGCTTCACGGCTCCAAGTGCTGACCCCATTTTACAGATGATGAGCCCGAGGCCAAGATAGGCAGAGTTACCTGCCTAAGGTCCCCATCCGGCGGTGGGGGTGGGGCAGAGCCAGAATTCAAATCCAAATCCAGGTCCATGTGACAGGCCTGACAGGCCCTAATCCTCACATCTCATTCCCGAGGAACGAACGAGGGGGCCCAGGGCACACTGGGGGTGTGGAGTGGGGGGCAATGAAAACCCACAGTGAAAATCTTACAGAATCTTATAGAATTTATAACTTTTTTCTCCCAGGTTTCCTTGAAGTTCTGGTGCCTCTTACCACTCGTCCCCTGGACAACCGTCTAAGGGCAGAGGCTGGGCTCAGCTCCAGGGCACCTTTCTCTGTAAACAGAGGCCCCGTGGTCTTGTTTTCACGTCACCCGTTTTATTTTTCCGCAAAGTGCTCTCAGTGCGTACACATTCAGCCTGTTTCCTGGGGCTGTCCACAGAGCACCGTGACATCTCCGTGAACTAATTACGTCTCTGGATTCCTGGACACAGACACCAGGCAGCCACACGGCACGTTCTGGAATGCTCGACATCTCTGTGCCCAGAGGCTGACCAGGACAGGCTGGGGCCGGGCTCCTGACACTTGGCCTCATGTGAGAAACCCCGGGCTCCTTGCTAAAGCGCCGGCCGCGGGCTGCGCGAACCACCTCAGAGCCCCCCCTTGCGCCCGGCTTCTGATCTGGCTGGGTGCAGGGAGGAGAGAGAACACCCCACTCCCTCCCTGAGAACCCTAGCCAAGGGGACCGTCCCTCTACACGGTCCAGGACTGGTAACCAACCCGCCCTGCCCTTCCCAGGGTGCACCCCACTTTGCTACTGGATGGCAGTTCCTCCCATCGGGAGGCGGGGTCTATCTTCCCCTCCCTTGCCCCAGCCTCAACCACGTGACCTGCTCTGGCCAATGGGCTATAAGCAGAGGCTTGAAAAGTTGCTTGTAGGCTGGACCAACGGCACTGGTATGGGAAGATGGGACCACGTGCTGCAGAGATGAGCCCTCCCCAGGAACCCCCTCCCCACCAGCTAGCCTGCCAACCACCGGACACATGAGGCCATCTGCCCCCATCCGGCCTGGGACAGGACAGGCTAGCCCAGAAGAACCCATTTTGAGGATCGACAGAATCAGGAGAAACAGTTCAAATAAAGGAGCCACCAAGCCCTTACTGTGTGCCAAGAACACAAGGACCGATCCTAGGACCTTTGCACATATTAATTTAGTATTCTTACAACAGTCTTGTAATATAAACTCTATCGTTAACTACATTTTATAGGCAAGGAAACAGCAGCACAGAAAGATTACATATTCTGCAAAGGACACAGAGCAGTAAGTGGCCAAGTTGGGATTTGAATTCAGAGGCTACACTTAACCATTATGTCCTAGTGCCCCGCAAAGTCCCCCACCCTCAGCTAGCCTCCTCCCCAAGCGACAGATGCACTCAACTCTGCTCTCCATCTTTAATTCTTTTTTTAATATTTTATTTTTAAGTAATCACTACACCCAACATGGGTCTTGAACTCACAGCTCCCAGATCAAGAGTCACCTGCTCTACCAACTGAGCCGGCCAGGTGCCCCTGCTCTTCACTTTTAACGCAGCAATGACCACTCCAAGTGCCCCCACCTGTCTGGCCACCCCCCAACCAGACTGAGCAGCCTGAAGGCCAGGCAGAGCAGAGCTCAGTAATAAATGAGACCAAAGGGAGCACAGACACAGAGCCACAACCGCAGAGGGACAGAGGCCGCCAGATGTCAGGCATCTGGCTCAGTCGTGTAGCGACAGACTCTTAGCTCAGGTCTGGATCTCAGGGTCGTGAGGTCGAGCATGGCATTGGGTTCCACTTTGGCAAGGAGTCAGCCTTTCCCTCTCCCACTGCCCCTCCCACCACTGGCACGTGCACACTCTCTCGCACTTGCTCTCTCTCAAATAAATGAACAAAATCCTTAAAAAAATAAAAATAAAAAACACTCTCCTCATCCACCGTTTCTTACAGATGAGGAAACCAAGGCCCAGATGGGAAGATTCTGCCCACTGTCACCTGGTCAGTTCCTGGCAGAGTCACGGCTAGGCTTCAGGTCTCCCAATCCCTAGGCCAGGATTCCCACAACCAAAACCAAACCCCAAGAAACCCAATGCCAAAGAGGAAAGGGCAGGCCGCCCGGGTGGCTCAGTGGGTTGAGCATCTGCCTTCGGCTCAGCTCATGATCCCAGGGTCCTGGCATCAAGTCCGGCATCGGGCTCCCTGCTCAGCAGGGAGTCTGCTTCTCCCTCTCCCTCTGCTGTTCCCCCACCCCGCTTTTGCTTATGGGCTCTCTCTCTCTCTCTCAAATGAAGAAATAAAAAAATCTTAAAAAAAAAAAAAAAAAAGGAGGAACGGGCACCCACCTTTGGTGTGCGACGCGCCATCCCCTGGGAACACGTAGGCGTCCTCCAGCTTGGTGACGTCGAACAGACAGATGCAGAGCCCCACGTTGTACACGACCTGTGTGCATCCGTGGACACACACATTGTGACACTGAGGTCCGGCTCCCCAGCATGCTCGCGTGAGACCCTCACCACCCAGGGCCGATACGATTACCCCCGTTTTATAGCCAGAAATGAGCTGGGGCACCCTGAGGAAACCATGGGTCGGGGCCTCCCAAGGATGTGGAGCTCTGGCAAGAGCGGGGCGTTTGTCACAAGGCAGATCCTGGTTACAGTGCCAGCTCCACCGCCCACTGCGTGACCACCAAGGTCACTTCTCTGAGCCTCAGTTTTCCCCATCTGCAAAAATGGACCTCCCACACTGCAAGCTTGTTAAATAAAGAGAGAGACTGGATGTGAAGCCCCAGGCCAGTGTCTGGCTCACATGTTAGAAGTAATCATTGTCAACCGTGGGTCACTGTTATTAGTCAGGATCACTGATAACTAGGGAACCCTGGTTTAAACCTCCACGTCCCAAAGTCCCCAGATCCATGCTGGAACTCACGGCTCCGTGTCAGAGTCCTGGCTAATCCCCACTCTGCACACAAAGAAGGAGACACAGCCACGGCCACGGGGACTGCAGCTGGCAGAGTGGCACATGGCCAAGGGCCCAAGACTAGGCAGACAGCGTCCCATGCCCCCATCCCCACCCCCACAGTGCTCCAAACCACTGACCCGCTTAGTATCATCTTATCTGCCACCAGTGTCATGACCTCCCAATTACAGATCCTGCAGACTGTTCAACGATTAGCAAGAAGCTCAGAGAACTCAGGGTCTGGGCCAGACCTCATCACGATGAGGTCTGGCTGGCTTCGGCAGCACAAGATCTGTGCCACTGGCTGGACCACAGACCTCTTCTGTGCAGCCTCCTCTCAAATGACTCAAATACAGAAGACTCATCTCGGGGCGCCTGGGTGGCTCAGTGGGTTAAGCCTCTGTCTTCGGCTCAGGTCGTGGTCTCGGGGTCCTGGGATCGAGCCCTGCGTCGAGCTCTCTGCTCAGCGGGGAGCCTGCTTCCCCCCTCTCTCTCTGCCTGACTCTCTGCCTGCTTGTGATCTCTTTCTCTGTGTGTCAAATAAATAAATAAATCTTTTTTTAAAAAGGTGGGGGGGTGCCTGGGCGGCTCAGTGGGTTAAAGCCTCTGCCTTCAGCTCAGGTCAAGATCCTGGCGTCCTGGGATCGAGCCCCACATTGGGCTCTCTGCTCGGCAGGGAACCTGCTTCCTCCTCTCTCTCTGCCTGCCTCTCTGCCTACTTGTGATCTCTGTCTGTCAAATAAATAAATAAAAGCTTAAAAAAAAAGTCTTAAAAAAAAAAAAAAAAAAGAAGACTCATCTCAACAGGTCACTGAAGGCCCCAAAGAGACTTCATTTCTTTCTTGGACTTTTCACAGCTTCTCTCACCACGATGCTCGCACTTCATCCTGCCACAGACCCCCTGGCCTTCTAACTCACAAAGCAGCCAGAAGCCATCCACTAAGGACTTCATGAGTTCTCTCCACCAACAGCTCCCCAGATCCATACACTTCCCTTCTATGACCTCACTCTAAGGAAAGGACCGTCTAAAGCCAACCAACCTTCCTCTTGGCTGGCTCCTTCTAAGCCTATCACCTCCTGCTGGTCTATGGATGAAGACCAGTACCGCCATGATATCCTGCAGGCCCGTGCAGCTTGGTTCCTGCCACCTTTCCAGTCTGCCCTGCCCTCTCTTCCTCTGCCCTGGCCACACCAGCCTCCTCCATGTTATGATGGGTGAAGTATTCCCTCCTGCCACAGGACCTTTGCACATGCTGTTTCCTTTGCCTGCCCAACTCTTCTCTCTGCACAGCCCTATCCCACCCTCAAAAATGAATTCCCTGGGACGCCTGGGTGGCTCAGTTGGTTAAGCAGCTGCCTTCGGCTCAGGTCATGATCCCAGCGTCCTGGGATCGAGTCCCACATCGGGCTCCTTGCTCGTCAGGGAGCCTGCTTCTCCCTCTGCCTCTGCCTGCCATTCTGTCTGCCTGTGCTCGCTCTCTCTCCCTCTCTCTCTCTGACAAATAAATAAATAAAATCTTTAAAAAAAAAAAAAAAATGAATTCCCTCTTCAGCATCATCTCTCAGCTCAAGCTCAAATGCCACACCCCTAACAAGGCTGCTCTCTCCCTCATTGTAGGCAGAGTTCTCCTTGTGAGAGACCTGTGAAGGCCTGTCCTTCACAGCACTTACCTCAACTTGTCATCATATACTCAACTGTGGGTCCCTCTCATTCATATCTGCTCTCCCCATACTACAGGGCAGAACCTTGTCTGATTCATTCAGTCAGTCAACAATTATGGAACATCTGCTGTGTGCCAGACTCTGGCCAAATACGAAGGTACCATGTGGGGAAGAAGACAAAGGTCCCTGCCATCATGGAGCTGGAAAGAAAAACCATAACCATCTAAGAAGGAAAGAGCGATACGACACAGAGTAACTGAGGGAGGGTTACTTCAGAAAAGGCCCCAGACCAGCGGTCACTAAGGCATGCAGGGCCTGGCACATAAAAAGGTGCACAAACACTTTTCTGCAGGAATAAATAAATAAACCTCCTGACCGCTAACTCTAAAACACTCTGTCCATCTTCACAAAAACAGTGCGCAATTAGGCGACCATTTTTATTTCCATTTTACAAAGGGAAACTGAGGCCCAGCGGGGATAAGTGACCTGCCCAAGATTGCAAAGTAATCTGGCAGTGTGGAATCTAGCATTTCCCAGTCAGAATGGCCTTTTTCAACCCCAGTTTCTTTTTTGATTCCCTCTAATATCCCATATGCAGGGGGATTACCCCCATCCCACCTACAGGTGAAGAAACCCAGTTCTGCGACGTTAAGCTACTTGCCCAAGGCCAAGGTTTGGCACGACCAAGGCCAGGCTGCAGTGGGCAGGTGGGCAGTGCTGGGCCCTCCGGTGCCAGGGCCTGTCAGCGACCCCGTCGGCCCAGTACCTTGTTGGCCAACTTTTTGTTCAGCTCCTCCGCAATGGAGTCGTTGAGCTTCCTTTCAAACTGCCACGGGGGGATCCGCACGGTGTCCACCATCTCCACCAGGACGAACATGCCGGCCCGCGTTGGGGCCCTGGGTGCGGGAGGGTCAGTCGCGCACCGTCTGGGGCCGAACCCCCTCCGCCCCGTCCCAAACGCTGAGACACCCCCGACCACCACCACCAAGGCCGGCAATAGGGCTGCGCGGTAGGGCACCCGGTGCCCCGTGCGGGGCGTGCTCAGCTTCTGCAAAGTGAGGAAACTGGGGCTCAGCGGGAGAAGCCCTTACTCGGGTGGGAAGGGTGCGAGCACCCGCTGCACGACCCCGCGCTGCCCAGCCACAAGCCACGCGCCGCGGCCACGCAGCACGCTCCCACACGCAGCCGACTCACGGCGAGATTCCGAGTCCCGTCGCTTCCGGAGAACAGACCAATAAGAAGCCTTTTCCCGCCCCCTGACGCGGCGCGGGGCGGGGCGGGGCGGAGCCTCCCCTTCTGCCGGGGCGAAGCTGACGGTCCTCCGACCGCGCTTTCTGGTTGCTAGGCAACCTCGGTCGGTTCCGGACTTCACCTGCTGGGCGGGTGCTTTACTCTCTTATTCCTGGTCTCAGGTGGTGCTCTGTGCCACAGCCAGAGGGATCCTTCCAAAAGCCGGCACAGGATGCTTAGACCCCTCAGTACCCCGGAGGCGGGAGAATTAACTGGAAAGGGGCAGGCGGAACCTTTCTGGGGGTGATAGAAATGTTTCGTATCTTCTAAGGGGTGGGTTTCACAGGTGCATGCAATTGCAGAGTGCCTGGCTGGCTCAGTCGGCAGGGGATGCAACCCTTGATAGCAGGGTTGTGAGTTCAAGCCCCAAGCTGGGTATAGAGATTACTTAAAAATAAAATATTTTTAAAAATCTCATCAAACTCAGCAGTTAGGATCTTTGCATTTAATTGTAGGCAGATTATATCTCAATTGAAAAGTGGCAATAAATTGGGACCAAAAAACAACCTCGATAGTTTCCCATTAAACTAATAATAAAATAATAAACTAAATATATAAAAATAATAATAACTAATAATAAAGTCTGAAACTTGGCTGGCTCAGTTGTGGAGCTGGTGGCTCTTGATCTCCAGATTGTGAGTTCAAGGCTACACCTTGGGTATAGAGATTACTTAAAATAAAACCTTTTTAGGGGCACCTGGGTGGCTCAGTGGGTTAAGCCTCTGCCTTTGGCTCAAGTCATAATCTCAGGATCCTGGGATGGAGTCCCGCATCGGGCTCCCTGCTCAGCAGGGAGCCTGCTTCCCCCTCTACCTCTGCTGCTCCCCCTACTTGTGCTCTCTCTCCTTCTCTCACTCTCTGTCAAATAAATAAATTCTTAAAAAAATAAAAAATTAAAAAAAAGTAAAACCTTTTAAAAAAACCTCATCAAACGCAACAGGATCTTTGCATTTAAATGTAGGTAGAGGGGCGCCTGGGTGGCTCAGTGGGTTAAAGCCTCTGCCTTCGGCTCAGGTCATGATCCCAGGGTCTTGGGATCGAGCCCCGCATCGGGCTCTCTGCTCGGCGGGGAGCCTGCTTCCTCCTCTCTCTCTGCCTGCCTCTCTGCCTACTTGTAATCTCTGTCTGTCAAATAAATAAATAAAATATTTTTAAAAATAAATAAATAAGTAAATGTAGGTAGATTACATCTCAACTGGAAAGTGGTAATAAATTGGGACCAAAAAACAACCTCAGTAGTTCCCCATTAAACTAATAATAAAGTCCGAAACTTGGCTGGCTCAGTTGCGGAGCTGGTGACTCTTGATCTCCAGATTGTGAGTTCAAGCCTACACCTTGGGTGTAGAGATTACTTAAAATAAATAAATAAACTGGGGCGCCTGGGTGGCTCAGTCAGTTAAGCATCTGACTTCGGCTCAGGTCATGATCTCAGGGTCCTGGGATCCAGTGTGTG
The DNA here is from genome assembly GCF_002288905.1 of Enhydra lutris kenyoni. Classification (NCBI taxonomy): domain Eukaryota; kingdom Metazoa; phylum Chordata; class Mammalia; order Carnivora; family Mustelidae; genus Enhydra; species Enhydra lutris. The sequence continues at coordinate 7,196,738 of NW_019154139.1, read as the reverse complement.
TGTTGCTTTTCAGGGAGTCTGCTTGTCCCTCTCCTTCTTCCCCTCCCCGAGACCCTGCTGGTGTGCTCTCTCTCTCTCTCGAATAATAAATATCTTAAAAATAAATAATTAAGGGGCGCCTGGGTGGCTCAGTGTGTTAAGCCACTGCCTTCGGCTCAGGTCATGATCTCAGGGTCCTGGGATCGAGTCCCGCGTCGGGCTCTCTGCTCAGCAGGGAGCCTGCTTCCCTCTCTCTCTCTGCCTGCTTCTCTGTCTACTTGTGATCTCTCTCTGTCAAATAAATAAATAAAATCTTTAAAAAAAATTAATTAATTAATTAATTAAGTCCAAAACCTTTATGATCGCTCACAAGACCCTGTAGGATCTCACCTCTACCCACACCTCCAGCCCCATTTTGTTCTCTCCCCTGCCGCTCCTGCCAACCCCACTCATCTTCCTATGATGGGTAACATGGGCTTGGGCTAAGATAATTCAGCAGCTTGTCCGACATCGCGAGCTGTGATGCGAGCAGGCCCTTCTAAACCCCTGCATTGCCTCTAAAAGTTGGCGGGCTGTGGAAATCTACTGCTGTGTGTTTAAACCAAATAAAAATTAAAACTTAAAAAAAGTCTTGGGGTAGAGGAGAGACGCACTCAGAAATGCACGCTGCTTCACTTTGCAGATTTTACACGTGTAGCGATATCTGCGTGAGGCTGGCTGCAGTGAGACTTAATTTGGCCTTCTCTGCATCCATATTTTTATTTTTAGGTCTGTCCGCCTCTCCTAGGGTTTGAGCTACTTGAAGACAGGGGGAAATGCTACTTCAGCTCTTTAGTCCCATGATCCCCTAATATGGTTTCTAGAAGGCATTCAGGAGACGTCTTGAGGAGATGATATTAAGTCTTTCCCTCAATCTCTCAAACCTCCTTCTTCATTGCATTTCCGCAGCTACTTCCCTGGTTCAGGCCTTTCCGTAGCTCTGCTGAAGCTTAGCCACACCCCTGGCTCCTGGCCTCAGTCTCACATTGTCATGAAAACCCTCCCTTCATGGTCTGGACCGAATGCAGCCTTTCTCTCCAGCCTGATCTCCCTTCTGTCCTCTAAGCACGGGGGTGGGGCAAGTTCTTTTAGTCCCACCTCGAACACTTCTTTACCTGGAAAACTCCTACTCACCCATCAGAACCCAAACACAATGCCTACCTCATTCATTCATTTCATTCATTCACTCAACATACTGTGTGCCCAGCTTTGGAGAACCCCGGGTCCTGCTTCAGCCCAGAGGGGTTGCAGGGAAGAAGGAGAGAGAGATGGAATTTGAAGCTCTCAGAATTAAAAGTATTTCAGCTGATTTATAGGGAGATAAGAACCAGTGAGATCAGAGACCTCAGCAGGGTCCGGATCACAGGGGCCTTATCATTATAATATTCATTAAATTTAATCCTCACAACAGCTATATAGTAAGGTCTATAATTATCATTATCTGATTTATCTCATTCTCATTTATCTCATCTCATTTTGCCTCATCTAAGGCAGAAAGAGGTTAAGTAGGTCGTTCAAGGTCACACAGCTCATGAGTGGCAGAGCTGGGATTCAGGCTCCAGAGCCCATGAGCCTAACCACTGGGCTGTGCCAGGACTTTATTAGCCCAAGGATGGCAAAGGGAAGCCTTAGATGGTAACAACAGGGGAATGACACAGACGCATCAGCAGGGTGGACCGCGGGTGGGAAGGGGCTGGGGTGGATACGTGAAGACCAGGGAGGGAGTTACTGGAAGGCTCCTGTGAGAGAAGGCCCGAGTAAGGCTGGTAGCCATGCAGCGTGAAGCTGGGCAGAGTCCAGAGGTTTCCAGGAGGTGGTCTCCACCATAGGGTGGGTGACCTAGGGACGGAAGGGGGAGGAACCAAGGCAGGAGAGCTTGGGGCCTGGCAGGCTGGTGGGCCTTTCACTGAGATGGGAAACTGGAGGTGGGCCAGGCTGAGGGGATGGGGCCGGCCTTGCGGCCTTAGTGTTCTGGGTTCCCAGGCTTCTTTTATGGCATTCAGCTCACAGGACGGCAACAGGGATTTGTTGGCACGTTTGGTTTCCTCATTAGGAAAAACAGGGACCGGGCTTCTTTATTCATTCTCTGCGTTGTTCTGAGGAAGCTGTGAGACGGCTCGTAGACACACACAAAGGCAGTTTGTGAGCTCAGCGGCGGTGGACCCCGGCGCCGTGTGCCTCTGCATCCTCCGGGCCTAGTCCTGTGTCCGTCTTGTAAATATGGGAATGAACAAAAGGCTAGCCAAATCATTGCTAAGTGGAGGGAGAGACAGGGCTGGAAGCTAATCCAGGAGGAGGAGGAGGAGAGAGCAGGGAGTGGTGAAGGGCATGGAGTTCCCACGCCACTGCACAGGGGCTGAGCGAAAGCCCGAGAACCTCTCAGCGCCTCAGCGGTCTCTCTGTACAACAGAGATAATAATAGAACCGATCTCAGACGATTGTCCGGCATGGAGGACAGGATAGAAATGAGATATGGTGCCTCACAGAACGGAATAATACGAAGCCGTAAAAAAAAGGACGAGAAGGTTCTTTGTGTGTTGCTGTGGAATGAGATTTGGGATACACTAAGTATAAAGATGAGAGGCGCAGTGCCGTGTGTATGGGACGTTCCCGTTTGCGGGAAAAGGGGGAAAATAATACTCTGTGGGCACGCGGCTGATTCCGTGGGGGGCCACGTGAGGAGCAGAATGGCTGAGGGTGTGGGGGAGGGGAAGGAAGGAGAGTCAGATTACCAAGCGGCCTTGCCCTCTGGAATCTTCGATAATTAGGATCATGGGAATATATTACCTATTCAGAATTTAAATTTAAATTGAAAAAGCAATTAAGATTTTTCACGTCTTAAAAACACCCCTCTCTCGGCCCTCCTGCTAGTGGCCCATTTTCTGCTCCCTTTAGTGGCAAAACCACTTGAAGGTGCCGTCCCGGTTGGCGGTCCCCAAATCCCCTCTTCTTGTCCTCTCTTCAACCTGTCGAGTCCGGTTCTGGCCCCGCCACGCAGCCCACAGTGCTTTCTCTGGGTCACCGACGATCTCCACGTGGTCCAATCCAGGGCTACTTGTCAGCGCTCAGCAGCCGCGGGTCCCCCTTCCTCCTTCCTCCCTCACACACTCCTTGGCTCCCAAGGGCCCCACACTCACCCGGGTCTTCCATCCATCTCTGACTGTTGGTGGTCGTGCCCACTCTGCAGCCTCATGGGCCGGGGGGGGGGGGGGGGGGGGGGGGGGGGGGGGGGGGGGGGCGGAGATGAGCCCTTCCCCCGACCCAGGCTCTCCCATGGCTCCCTCGTGGCTCTCTTGTGGCCCTCTCCCCGTGCTCCAGATTCCCCCCCTGCCTGCTGCACATCCCTGTTCAGCATCTCAAGTTTAGTCTGGGCCTGAGTGGCCTCCCCAGTCTTCGGATCTTAGAAACGGACTCTTCCATTCTCGGGTCGCTCAGGCCCAAACCTGGGGATTAGGCTTCCTTGTCTCTCACCACCTCCTCTAAGCCCAAACCTGGGGATTAGGCTTCCTTGTCTCTCACCACCTCCTCTAAGCACCTGTGAACAAATCTTGGTGTTTCTACCTCTGATGCATCTTCAGTCCAGCAGTCCCGCTCACCCCCACTGCAACCCTTGGGGCCCAGCCCCCTTCTCCCTGCACCCCTCCCCCCATGCCCCTCACCTGGGCCTCTGCTTTAGCCTCCACGCTGGTTTCCTTGTCTTGGCCTCATTCCCCCACCGGCTCTGCTAAACACAGAAGCCGGAGAGACACTGTTAAAACGCTGGTCAGAAATTCTCGCTCCACCTCTCCAGACCCTGCAATGTTCCATCTCATAAAAGCCAGGCCTGGGGCACCTGAGTGGCTCAGTCGGTTAAGCTTCTGCCTTCAGTTCAGGTCATGATCCCAGGGTCCTGGGATTGAGCCCCACATGCTTGGCTGGGAGCCTTCTTTTCCGTCTCCCTCTGTCTGCTGCTCTCCCTACTTGTGCGCTCTCTCTCTCTCTCTGTCAAACAAATAAAAAAAACCTTTTAAAAAGTTTTTTCCCTATAAATAAATAAAAGGCTTTAGGGTGTCCTTCACAGCCCATGGGGTCCTCTGCCCCTCGCCTCTGTGACTGCATGTCCCATCGATGTGCCCAGCGGCTGTTTCTGACACCCCAGGCCCACTCCCCACTCAGGCCTCTGCCTCTCCCCAGAATGGTCTCCCCTCCTTGTGTCTTCATTGCTCAGCTCCTCCAGACCCTTGCTTTTTTCTGTGAGTTTTTTCCTGAACCCCCCACCTCGAGTCCCCCCCATTTTAAATCTCAAGCCCCCCAGCCAGCAGCCCCCACTCCCTATCCCACTTACCAGTTTCCCGCAGCACATGACCAGCTTCACCAGGTTCTTCTCTCGCCCCCTCCCCTTCTTGACTGCGAGCTCCCTGAAGACAGACATTCCGTCTGTCTTGTTCACTGTCAACCCCCGCCAACCTAGAAAGGTGCACAGTCACTCCAGGACAAACGTTTGTTGGATGATTGAATGAAAGAAGGGAGGAAAGAAAAGATTAGCCCTGAGACACCCACCCCCATGGTCTGGAAGCTTGCTGATGGTGGAGGGATTTGGCTCAGAGCTTTCCAGCAACCACAGCCAAGAGGAAAACATTTTCAGTTACAATCTGGAAACTCACCAGGTGTCGGTAAGTCCAGATTGTCTCAGTTCTGAGCCCCAGAGACCTCCCTCCGGGTTCTTAGGAATGGAAGCTCTGATGAGCAGAACCAGGAACAATTCTCGTTTGGACACTCTTTAAAATGTCCTTCCATGGTGGGGGGCACCCCGTTGGCTCAGTAGGAAAAGCACGCAATGCTTGATCTCAGGGTTGCGAGTTCGAGCCCCACGTTGGGTGTAGGGATTACTTAAACTTTTTTTTTTTTTAAAGACTTTATGTATTTAACAGAGAGAGGGAGAGAGCACAAATAGGCAGAGAGGCAGGCAGAGGGAGAGGGAGAAGAAGACTCCCCACTGAGCAGGGAGCCAGGCCCCCGGGATCATGACCTGAGCCGAAGGCAGCCGCACAACCGGCTGAGCCACCCAGGCGCCCCAAAAATAAACTATTAAAAAAAAAAGTCTTTCCATGGAGGCAAAAAATACAGCTGAAGTACTACTGGGAATAGTGATTCTAGAAGGGACCTGGAAACAGAGTCTCCTGGTATGTTGCTCTCTGTTCTGGCCTGAGCCAAAAGCAAAGTGCAAAAAATCAAGAGGTATTTATTGGGGGCCCCTGATGGGAAGCAGGAAACAGATGTGGGAGCTCATTCCAGGCATTGCTATGAGAAAGGTCACATGCATACTATGCCAGTGAGTGAGTAGAATTCTAGCCAGGACAGTCAGGGACGGCCTCACTCAGAATGTACACGGGGGGAGGAGAGCCTGAATGTTGAGAAGACACGGGATGTTCAGGAATGGGTGTGCGAGGGAGGCCTGGCCCACACCTCCTCCCAGCCCTGGGTTCATGGGGAGGGTCAGCCTGGCTGCTCTAGCCCTGGGGTCTCAGGGCAGGGTGCAGAGGGGGCCCGCTGTGGGCAGGGACCCCTTTCCCCATGATGGAGAGCGCTTTCCAATGACTCAAGGGGATTTAAGCGTCAGGAAACTCTCACCTGCAGACCACAGGGTCATCTCTAGCCCTGGGGCCAGGGCCAGGGGACCCCTCCATCTTCCTCAGTCTCCTGCCTGTGTCGGTCATTACCCTGGATGAGGCTGTGAGGCCGCTGGGGGTACTGTTTGGAGGCAGGAGCACGTCACGCCTTCCTATCTCATTTCAGATGAGGAGCAGACCTATTGCCAGCACCCCCCCCCCCCCCCCCCCTCTGCCCCTGCCCCCCCCCCCCTTTCCCTCCCCCCCCCCCCCCCCCACACACAGTCTGACCCTGCCCTCCTCTGTCTTTCCTCATCCAGCCACATCAGTGACCTTTGGAACATGCAGCAGCCTTTCCTGCCTCTGGGAGTTCAGCCATGCTGTTCCCTCTTTGGGAAACACTCTTCCCCTGCTTTTTACAAGGCTGGCTCCTTCTCACCCTTGGGGATCAGCTTGCAAGGGCCCCTTCTCCTTCTCCAAGTGGCCTCTCTCAGCCCTAAGTGGGTAGATTCAGTCCTGCCTGTCTCCTTCTTCCCACCCTGCTTCTGTGCTGTCTTCATAATTTGTGGTTATACATTTATTCGTTTGCATACTTGGTACTATGTCTCTTCCTAGATAAGACATGAGCTTTATAAACTCAGGGCGTGTATCTGTCTGGTTCACTGCTGTGTTCCAGCCTAGACCGCCTGAGGAGTCAATAAATATGTCAGATGTTTGAATGAATGAACGAAGGACGTGGTCCAAGCTGCAGAAATAGACCTTCTCTGGTAGAAGGGCAGTGGTCGGACTGGACAAGATGGCCAGGGGACAGGAAGAGAGGATGGAAAAGCCACTGTTATCTACGGGGCAAAATCACTAGAACCCCGCTGGAGAAGAGTCCCATGGCCAAGGAGATGGGCATCCAGGGAACCAAAAAGACATCTCGAAGGCAGTGTGGTGTAGCAGAAGGAATGAGAAGGTAATGAAGCCAGAACTCCTGAGATTTAATCCCAGCTCCATCACCAGCTGTGTGATACCCGGCAAGTTTCTCTACCTCTCTGTGCCCGAGTTTCCACATCTGTCCAACGGGTGGCACCCACGTCTTAAGGATGGATGTATCTTAAGGCATTCTTCGATTCAAGGCCAGGGTGGCCCAGGCCTGGCCCCTGTGGGTGGGCTGGCAGCGGGTCACAGGGTGGGAATTGTGAGTCAGAGGGAATCAGTAGGCCTCGGACTATTCTGCCCCTTACCCACCTCCAGATTCTCTGAGGCGAGGAAGGCTTTCGAGGAGATGAGCTTTTGAATTCTCAGCGTTTCACAAAAATAGCCGCAGCGGCAGAACCCCTGGTTTCAAGCAGACAATTTCTTTGTTACTCAGCGTCTGGTGGGTGGGTGGGTGGTGCCACGGGCTGCTCATTTCCTGAATGAACAGCTGTGCCCTCTCCTCATTGTCGAGAATAATCATAACACTACTTCAAACCTCGGCCCAGCCTCCTTCATTCACGGCTCTCAGGGTACCTGGAAGCCCCCACTCGTGTCTGCCGATGGCGGGTGGGCCCTCCAAGAAAGGCCGGCCACAAAGTGAGGGTCGGGCCCGTGGCCCCCGCTTTGTCCTTGTCCACAGCAGACCAGGCCTCGGGCTCTCATAGGTGGCCTTTCAGGCCCTGCCTCCTGGCCTCCAGTCTCCTATCCCCCCCCTCACCTCCCTCACCACCTCCAGCCACACCAGCCTCCTCTCTGGATTCTGGCAAGTCTGACTCCTTCTTGTCACTTGGGGCTCAGCTCAAACATCATCCCCTCAGAAAAGTCCCCCCTGGCTGCTCCCCATTCTTGACCCATCATTGGCTTGTAATCCACTGCTCGGCCACCAACAGCCAAGGTCCAATCTCCGCCAACTCAGGAGCTGTGTGAAGAGCCGATCTTGGCATTGACGTTCCAACCCAATTCCCGACTCTGGCTCTGATGGGCCGCTGGGGCTTCTGTGGCTCAGGAGAGAGAAGGCATTCCCCAGATGAAAACATGGGGCCATTCCCCCCAGAAGGGACAGTGGGTGGTGGGCGGGGAGATCTCGGGCGTCGGCCCCAGCCCTGGCCCTTCTCCTGGAGCGTGAGAACATAATGGGACCACAGCCTGTTCTGTCACTCTGTCGCTTCCGCGCTGGGTGACTCAGCGAGGTCCCCCATCTCTCCCAGCCCCTTTCCTCCTCCAGAGCTGTTACAAGCAGCATGGGAGCTGGTGCTCGAGTGGGCCCTTTGAAAACTACGATTCTCTTTGGAAGAGAGGAAGACCAAGAGGGAAGAGAAGGGTTCAAGCGGGATGAGGTTCCACTGGGAGGGTTCTCAGTCTAGTGAGTGGAACAGAATCCGAATTCCAGGCCTTGGGTGCGGATGGGCCACCTCTTGTGCAGGATCAGAAACCTAGACTGTCCGAGCCTGATTGTTCTGGGAAGTTCTGGAAGAGCAGGGATATGTGGTGGCATTGGACAGCCCTGGGTTCAATATCCTTCTAGCCAGATAATGAACACGGGCAACTCCCTCCTCCTCCCTGAGCCTTGCGTCCTCAGCCGCAGAGCAGGGGCGATGGTCATAAATGGCCGGACCCCTGTGGGCCTTGGGTGAGGCAGAGCCCACTGGGAAGCCCTCAGTGCGTCTTACTGGCTATTGTTATTTGCATTTTTCTCGACCATTTCCTTTTTGACTCCCTCCTCCTTTTGATTTTAATAAGACTTCTGTTGAAATGCCAGCCTGCCTCAGGAGGATGAAGGATGCGTGCGGGAAACCTTCCTTCTTTCCAAGCTGAGGCCTAGGAGAAGGGGTGGGGAGGAACAGAAACCCCTTGGTGGAGGCCTCTTTAGCGGGGCCTGAGGCTTAACCGCAGACTGCTCTGCAAACACCGAGCACCGCTGAGAAAGGGCCTTCTTCCCTTCTTTGCAGAGAGGCCGCGGAGGATCAGAGTCAGTAAAAGATTTTCCCAAGTGATCACGGCCCGGGGAGTGCTGGAGTGGAGATCCACACCCAGGGCCTCTCCGATGTGGAGACGATGTGGAGACGGGGGAACTGGGAAGGGTGCAGGGGCTGTCCGTCCTAGAGACAGAGAGATAGAGAGAGAAAAAGAGAAACAAGCTTTTCACCCCCTAAGGGGCTTCTCAATTCAATTCAATTCAATTCAATTCAATTCAACAGAAACACCATCTACTGCGGGCCAGAGAAGGAGAGGAGCTCCCATAATTGCAGACAAGGATCTCCACCAAGCAAGGGGTAGACCTGAGCACAGTGTCAGCGCTAATGGAGGCCGGGGACACTGAGGATCCAGAGGGCAGAGGAAGGTCTGAGAGTCCCCAAAACAGGGCTCGCCCCGCCCTTGTCTGGGGCTCCCTCAGAGAGGGCTCCTCCCCCTCCTCTGTTCTCCCAGACTCACCACTCCCCCCGGCCCAGACCCCGTGGCCCCCAGCACAGTCGCATGTACACCCCCCACATCCACCCACACGCACACACGCACGCACACACGCCCACCCACCAGCTCTCTAATTGCCAGGAATGCGGGCTGCTCCAGCTTCTTCCCCCCCACCCCACACCCCGCCCCACACCCCCCCTGCATTCCTCAGCAGCTACTCCCACCTGGCAGGGCAAATTATACCCCAGCCTGGCAATAAAAGCCACCTTCCAAAAAAAGAAGCTTTAGGGCCGGGAGAGACGCAGCTAAAACTCCCTCACCCCATCCGCGCCTGACTCAGGAGGCGGTGTCTGGCCCCGAGGCAGCAGGGCCCTGGGTCCCTTTAAGCAGGGAGTACAAATTCCCATCCCAGTCCCTCCCTCCTGCTCTTCCTGACGTCAGGAGGAGGGCGTGTGTGAGTGAGTGAGGGGCTCGAGGTACCGCATGCTCACACACACACACACACACACACACACACACACACACAGTCGTACACACAACACATCTCAGACCCGGCCCCTGCTGGCCAGCTCCGAGGGCCAGAGAGAGGCAGACTGCTGAAGGCGGCTGCGGGAGGCGGTGGCTGGACCTCGGCTGCCCCGGAGAGGTAAGGGACAGGACGGGGCGGCGAGGGCACACCAGCTCGAGAAACTGGCTTTGGCAGGGGCCAAGCGGGGAGGTAGGACACGCGGGGTTGGGAAGGTGGGTCCCTCCCCTGGGGCTGGCCCAGCCTCGTTCAGTTTACAGAGGAGGGTGTTGGAGGGTTTGTGGATGAGCCCACCCGGTCCTCCCTCCTCCCTCCTCCCTCCATCCCTCCTCTAAGCCCCCAAGGGAAGCCGAGGCCGTGTGGCTCCCTGTGTGTGTCTGTGTGTGTGGGTCTGTGTGTGTGTGTCTGTGTCTGGGACTTGTGTCTGGCCCAAGAAGCAGAGAACAGCAGACACCTGCCAAGCCGCAGCCTCCCGTCTGGGAACCGGGGGAAGAAAAATGACTGGGGAATAATTGTGCTCCTACCAGATGCCAAGAGGGGAGCTGCAGCAGGGGGCATGTGTCTGTCCCCCTGGAATTTGGGGCTGGGGCCCGGGGACCGATCATTTAGGGCAGGCAGACAGTTGGACCTGGAGCAGCTGTGTCGTCCTGAGTCTATTTCGTCCCCAACGCGATGGGGATAATTGTGTTAATGGGCTTGGAGAGGCGGCTCCTTGTAATTATCTTCGCCTCGCCTCGGAGCAGCCCCCACCCAGAGCTCTCACCTCTCCCGAGGCCACTCCTCTCCCCTGTTTGCTGGTCTCGCTCTGACCTCCACCCTTGCCAGGGAGCAACCCTGGGGCGGCGGGGTGGGGGGTGGAGAGGCGAGGGTGCTGAGCCCGGGGCTGCTGGCCCCCAGCTGCGGGATGCGGGGACTCAGGGTAGCCTGGGCTAGCCCGAAGTCCTTGAGTGGCCTGCCTGGGCACAAGGAGTCCGGGCAGAGATAAGGGTTGATGCTGGCACCCGCAAGGGAGACAGCAGGTTCCTGCCAAGCTGCCAGCCTGCAGGCTCTTCCCAGGGAGAGGGGAGGGACGCGGAGCGAGAACAATAATAAATACAGAGTGTGAACTGCTGCATCCGCTGGGGCTGGGGGAGGGGAGGAGGAAGTGCGCCCGGGAGGAGGGTGGGCAACCTCACTGAGAGCCTGGCACCGTGCCCACCTGGATGTGCTCCAGAACTGGGCTCTCGATGGGGAGGGGCAGTCTGCAGCCCCTTGGAGAACGCGGAGCCAGTTCCCCAAAACTGACTCCATCCCAGAGGCCCCTCCAAATTCTGGATGTTTCCTTCACCCAGACTCCCCCCCCACCCCCGCCTACCCCAACCATTTCCTTTCCAGCATCTATTTCCCATATCTGTCCCACCCCTCTGGATCTGTTTGCCCTCCACTCCAAAAAAAAAAAAGATCTGAGCAGGAACTGGTCACAGAGAGGCCTGGGAAAGGCCGAGGGACAGTTTGGGTCACAGAGTCTCCTCCCAGGCCTGGCAATGTTCATGGATGCCCATTGGCCAGGGAGGGGCTCTGGAGGGAGGAATAGGGGGACCTACACAGCCAGCCTGTGGGGAGGGGACACCCAGGGGCAGGTCTGGAGGGAGGGCCCCAAGATTGGCACCAGCAGAGGGCGCTCCGGGCTTGGGTGAGAGGGTCGCGTCTTGGGGTCACCACCAGCTAGAGCCTGGTAGGAAGGGGGCTTGGTGCAGTTGGGGCCCGTGTCCACGCAGAGCAGCCAGGTAGGGAACAACAAGTAGTGGGGGGCTTCTCCCCTGCTCCAAAACCGGTGGAATGATGGTCACTGGAGTGGCGGCTGGCACCCCGGAGAGCTCTGGGCTTTGAGGTCACACTGATTTGAGTTCAGCTACTCTAAGTGTGACTTTGACCAATCCTTTCTTCTCTCTAGGGGGCTCAGAGTGGGCAAGTGACTTGCTCAGGGTCACACAGCCTGGCAGAGATGGGATGTGAGCACGGCTCTTGCGGGGCCTCTTCTGGCATCTTTACCCTCACTGGTGCCAAGGAAGCCCGAAGGCCTTCATCAGGACGGCCCCTCCCCCAGGCAGTAGGGGCATGTGACAAGGAGAGTGAAAAGGTCTTCATGAAGCTCAAATATAGGCTGGGGCAGCCCCTAACCCCATGCACGCGCGCGCGCTCACACACACACGCGCGCGCACACGCTGTAGGAGGGGGAAGAACCAGGTTTAATTAGGTCACCTCCAGCTGCTGGAGCAGCTTTGGCACTGAGGTATTTTAAGGACTGTCTGGGTGGCTGGGGGAGGGGAGGGGCTGGGGAAGTGCCAGCTTCTGGCTGGGGGTCCTGAGGCTGTTTCCTCCTGCTCCTAGGACCACCGACCGACCTTAGATAAGATCCCAACATTCAGAAAGCCCTCCCACCGCCATCCAGTGCCCTGTGTCCTTCCCCTTTATAAGCCACTGTACCCCCTCCCGCCCCTGGTTGCTCCTGCACATGGGGGCTCAGGGCTGGGACATACTCTCTGGGGGAGTTGTTTTTGGGCTTGCCAGGGTTGGCAAGAGGTTCACCCAAGGTCATAGTCTGAGTCGGCACAGAGCCAGAAATGGAACCCCAAGGCCTGACTCCTCAGTTTTTCCACACCCCTGTTCTTCACCAGCGGAGGGCAGGAGATGTCAGGGAGCTTTCCTCCCCCCTCCCACAATCTCACGTGCAGAAAGCACCGCCCCTGACCAGCTGTGTGACCCCAGGTAGCTTCTTTCCTTCTTGGGCCTCAGTTTACTCTATTGAAGAATGGGGCTAATAACAGTCATTGTCACGTAGGGGTGTTGTGGGGACCACCTGAGGAAATGGGGCCGAGGACTTGGCAGAGCACAGCCACGTGGCTAACGATCTATATGTGGTAGGCATGCCTCGTGTCACGCTCGGACTTCCCACGCTGTGCCCTGGTCAGTCTGGTCCTCCCCCTGGAGGCTGGGGCTCCCTCCTCCCGTGCCTGTGGTCCCAGTGCCTGGCATGCAATTTCCTTGCAGTTATGTGTGTTTTTTTGAAAACCTCAGAGGACAGTTGGACTGACCTCCAGTAGGCATCTGGGCCAGTGATGATTCAAGAAGCCGAGGAGAAAAGTGAGGCCGAGAGAGGGTCAAGGGCGGGCCCCAGGTCACACAGCACTGGGGGGTTGATCCAGTTGCCTTTCCCTACTCTGCCCCAGACAAGAGACATTCGCACAGTCAAGAGAGGACTCTGACAGCCATTTCCTGCCCCGTCTTTTTGGGGTATCTGAGAACTGGAGAAGCCCCAGCACCAGGACGATGGTCACCTGCTGACAGGGCTGAGTCACACTGTATCACAGCCTCGCCTCAGGTTACCTCTGAACAGCCCTGATGTTCTGGTTTTACCTCCCCTAGTCCTTCTGTCCTCAGAATGGCCAGGTTTGGCCTTCATGCAGGGAAATGAAGACAAGCGTGGCCGGGAGGGTCAGAGCCAGAACATGTGGACAGGGAGACGTGCCCTCACAGGTGGCCTGTTGATACAGCCGCCCCTCAGCCCCTCCTACACGCGGGACAGGTGCTACTAATAGCCTTCGGACAAATAAGGAAACTGAGGCTCAGAAGGGGAGGGTCACTGGCGTCCAGCCCAGGCCAGAAATGGTCCCAACATGTCCTCGAACCTCCAGCGGCCAGTTCTGAAGGGCTTCGTTCTGGGCCACACGTGCTCCCAGACACTAGGACCGAGTCCCCTGGGGGCTGGGCTTTACCCTGAATTGAAACAAACTTTCTTCAAACTCATGTGTTTCGCTGCTTTTGGGAGTTTATTTTCCCCTTCAGTTCTCAGGGAAAGGTCTTTTAGTAAAAACTCCAGCTGTGTTTTGGCTGAACCAGGAGCAGAATTTAAGAACACCATTTGCTTTCAGATGAATCTGGGCTCTTCTCACTTACCTGCTCTGTGACCTTGGGTGAGTCACTCCACCTCCCTGAGCCTCAGTTTCCTTAGCTGTAAAATAGAAATGATGGAAATTCTCAACCTTTCAGGGCCACTGGGAGATTTCCGAAGGGAAAGTGACCTCTGTAAAGACTTTTGCACTAGATACCGCATTCAGACAATAAAAGCCTGTCTTTACTGTTCCTTTCTGCAGCAACACCCTGGGGAGAGGGTCTGAACTGGAAGTTTGCTCTGTGTCCCCTTATTCTCTTCTGGCAGGGCCCAGAGAGGGGAAGCCTGTCCAAGGTCGCACAGCAACTCAGTGGCAACGCAGGGCCTGAACTCAGGGCTCCAAAGTCAGATTACCTTTGAGTCCTGGCTCAGACAATAATTGCTGTGTGACCTTGAGTGAATGACTTGGTCTCTCTGAGCCTTAGTTTCCTCCTCTGCAAAATGTAGTCATAAAGGCAACCACTGAAAGGGCAGCTGCAGGAATTAATAAGGGAGAAGCTCTGAGGGGCAGGGCAGGGGCCTGGTAGGTGGGCAAGACCTTGGGATACAGTAAAGAGGGGAGTGGGGATGGGCTTGGCTTGGCTCAGCTGGGGCTCTCCTTCCTCCCACTCCCTCTTCCCCCTAAGCCCAATTTAGCAGCCCTGTCTGGAAGGGGCGACCTCTCGCCCAGCACCTGCTGTTCTCCACCCCCCCCACCACCCCGCACTGCCTCGCATTTCATCCTTACAGGAGCTCTGGAGGACGGGTTCTGGCACTCCCTGTTTTCCAGAAGAGGAGGGAGATGGGGGAGATCTGAGGGCAGCACCCTCTGCCCCCCTGGAGGCGGCCTTTTCTGCACCCCCAGCCCTAACTCCTAAGGCCAACCGTGGGCTGCTTGCACAGAGCGGTGTTTGGGGTGGGGTTGAAGGGCCGGGAGCAGCCAGTCCTGTGGGGCCAGAGGGTAGGAAGGCCTATCCCTGCCCTTATTCCATCCTCCTCTCTTCTGCTGCCTAGTCCCTTATGGGGAACCATTTTGGGGAGGGGAAGGAAGAGGGGCCTTCCCTCACCCCTAACCCTGGGTAATTAATCAATGCATCTCTCCCCCTTCCCTGCAAGAAGCTTCTGGTCGGGAGGCCTGGCCGGCCCGGCCAGAGCAGGGCCTGGCTCAGCTGTGTCTCCCTGGTAACGGCTGTGGGCTGCCTCTGCCCCTCCTCCCCACGACCTCCCAGCACCGGCTGTCACCACCAAGCACAATGCCAGCTCTGGGGAAATTGTGTAGTGGGCAGGCTGGGACTGCCCAGCTTTCTGGACAGAAGGAAGGGGAGCGTCTCTCCACCTGCCACCCGTGCCCAGGTGCGGAGGGGACACCTGAGCGGGCACTGTGGGGCCCCGACGTCTCTTGCTCTCCTGGCGCTGACATCTTGGGTAGTTTTGCTGCCCGGTTTCCTTTTTGATAACAGCTTTATGGCGATATAACCCACATACCGTATGATTCAACCGTTCAAGGTAGACGAGTCAGTGGTTTTCAGTATGGTCACAAAATTGTGCAACAAGGCCATGATCAACCTCAGGACATTTTCATCACCCCAGAAAGAAACTGCACCTGTTAGAATTTACTCCCCATGATCCCATCCCCCCAATTCCTGGCAAGCACTGATGTCCTTTCTGTCTCTGTGGACTTGTCCATTCTGGACATGTCACATGGATAGAATCCCGCAACGTGCTTTCTTTTTTTTTTTTAAAGATTTTATTTATTTATTTATTTGAGAGCGAGACAGTGAGAGAGAGCATGAGGGAGGAGAAGGTCAGAGGGAGAAGCAGACTCCCCATGGAGCTGGGAGCCCGATGTGGGACTCGATCCTGGGACCCCGGGATCATGACCCGAGCCGAAGGCAGTCGTCCAACCAACTGAGCCACCCAGGCGTCCCCGCAACGTGCTTTCTTGTGGCTGGCTGGCTTCTTCCACTCGGTGTAAGGGTCTCCAGGCTCGTCTGTGTTGCAGCAGGTGTCAGGACTCCCGTTCCTCTTTACGGCTGAATCAGGTTCCGCTCTGTGGCTAGACCACGGCTTATTTATCCGCTCGTCTGTTGATGGACTTCTGGCTCATTTCCACTTTGGGCCTGTTGTGGATAATGCTGCTGTGAACACTCAGGCCCAAGTTCTTGTGTGATTGCGTTTTCTTCTCTCTAAAAATGGGAATAAGGGGCGCCTGGGTGGCTCAGTGGGTTAAAGCCTCTGCTTTCAGCTCAGGTCATGATCCCAGGGTCCTGGGATCGAGCCCCGCATCGGGCTTTCTGCTCAGCGGGGAGCCTGCTTCCTCCTCTCCCTCTGCCTGCCTCTCTGCCTGCTTGTGATGTCTGTCAAATAAATAAATAAAATCTTTAAAAAAATAAAAATAAAAATGGGAATAAAAATGCCAAACCTGGCCCGGCCTCCTGGAGCAGGCTCGGAAAGAAAAACCCCACATCGGCTTGAGGGGGCTGTGAGGAGCTGTGAGGGGCCGTGAGGGACCAGCTCTCCTGGGTGGAGAGGCATGTTGGGGGGCGGGGGGGCTGGGGAGGAGGAAGGCCGCATCTCCACCTGGAGGCCCGGCAGAACCAGCTCATGATCCTGACCCAGATGGGTCCCACTTGCTGTGTGACCTTGAATGGCAGGCAGGAGACCTGCCCCACTGTTGGATCTTGTGACTTCTCCGCTCTCCCATCCCTTGCCACACTGCGTTTCAGGGCGATTCTACCCTGGAAATTCTAGGCCGGAGCGGGGGTGGGGCACAAGATGGAGGCCAGAAATAGGGTTGCGGCTCAGGGATTTACCTCAGGCACTAGGGTCTTTGGGTGAGCGGGGAGGTAGTGAAGAAGGGGGCTGAGGAGGTAGAGAATCCTGTCCTCCTCATTCCTGCATAACTGTAGATTATGATGGGGCCTCTGGAAAGGCCTAGGCTTAGCCAAGGCTCACCATAGCTTGTGAGGGAGTAAGGCAGGGTTTATCAGCTGCTCTATACAGATGAGGAGACTGAGGCCAGTGGAAGTACTCCCCAAGGTTGGCGGCTGGTCCGTGGCAGAGCTGGAGGGCTCCTGGTCCACGTGTCTTGCCTGGCCCCACTGTGGCCCCGGGCTCCATCCACAGCCTGGCTCAGTACACTGAGCCGTCCTCCCCGGGGTTCCATGGCAGCGTCTCTTAGGGTCTGAGACTTCCCAACCCCCGTGGGGAGAGAACTATGTTCTCCTCCTCAGTAGAGGAAAACAGGGTGAATTTTTTCAAGGTCATCCAGGCCCTTAGCTGGTGACAAGGAATTTCTATTGCTGAGCATTGACGAGAGCTATTCATTGGGTATCTCCGCCAGTGACCCCTCAGCAACCTTGCACAGTAAGTATTCTCAATCTCACTTCGGAGCAGAGGAAAATAGGGCTAAGGCAAACTCACCAGCGTTCCCAAGGGCTTACCACGCCCTGGCGTGGAGAGAGTCACTGAATCCTGACAGCAACCTTGCCGCGAAGTGAAGACCAGCACTAGCCCCATTTTACAGTGCAGAAAACTGAGTCAAAGATTAAAAGCGTTGATTAAGGCAGGCTGCATAGCCGGTTAGGGGCAGGAGGTCCCTGGTCAGAGCCTGCTCCAGAGCCTGCACTGTCTCCTGGAACTGTTGAAGTCACCAAGTGACAGTGACGAAGCTGAGATTCGAGCCCAGGTGTGTGGATGTGAAACTGCTCACACTTGGGCCAAACCGTGTTCCAGATGGTCACTGGCCGCTTTCCCCATCCCACCTCTCAGGCCCCTGGAGTTAGAGAACTGAGCCTCAAGCTGGAAGGACTTGGAGGTTAGTTTTAGCTTGGACCATCCCTTGTGACCCAATACCGTGGACGGGGGACTTCAACGACAGTTTAATTCTCACAGCTCTGGAGGCTGGCGGGCCAAGATCGGGGAGCCAGCATGGTCTGGTTCTAGTGAGAGCCCCCTTCCTATAGACAGCTCCTGTCTCGTTGTGTCCCCACATGGCGGAGAGGAAGCAAGCTCTTTGGGTCTCTTCTTCCAAGGGCACTAATCACATCACACCCCCCACACCCCTCTCCCACCTCACCTGCTCCTATTGGCTTCCCCGAGGCCCCATCTCCAAATACCACCACATTGGGGTTAGGACTTCCAGATATGAATTTTAGGGGGAAATAATTCAGCTCAGAGCAAGGTTATAAGACCGTTTTGTCTTTCTGGGAAGGATTCTGAGTCAGTGTGGGGTCGTGAGTGGCCTGAGGTCACACTGTGAGGGTCGGCGAATAGGCCCGGCCCTCCAGGCTCGGGCCTGGTGTCCAGAAGCCACTCAGCCCGGCCCACACTCAACTCTGCCTCTTTCTCCCCCTTCCAGACGGAGCCCGCGGCTGGTGCGGCTGCCGAGCAGGGCCAGGCCGGGCCCTGCCCGCAAGGACGCCCAAGTTCTTCACCGGCCCCTGTGCCCGGGAGCCCACCGGGCTCTCTCGCGGGACCCGCCATGACTTCAGAGCCCACGTCGCCCCCGGTAGTGCCCCCACTCCACTCCCCCAAGTCTCCTGTCTGGCCCACCTTCCCCTTCCACCGGGAGGGCAGCAGGGTCTGGGAGCGGGGCGGCGTCTCGTCCCGGGACCTGCCCAGTCCTCTGCCCACCAAACGGACCAGGACGTATTCAGCGTGAGTACCTGCCCCTCGCCCAGGCTCCAGGGATCTTTCCCCAGGACAAGGCTCCAGTCCTATCTTTGACTAACCCCTTCTGTCCTCACTCAAGGACAGGGGAGCTGGATATGGACCTTCCAGAAACTACTGTGTTTATTCATTCATTCATTCTTCATTCTACTAAGATCTACTGAGCATCTGACTAGGGCATCCGGTGATGAATAAGACAGACTCTGCCTATAAGCTGTCTATAATCCAGAAGGAATTTGTCTACAGTTCACCTCCACCCAGCAGGGTTGGGAGAGAGGATACAATGTCAGGCATCAGGGGGATGAGGTCCTAGTGAGTTTGGAGGACGTGTTAGGTGAAGAAGGAAGTTGGGTGTTCGAGGTACATGGGTTAGCCTGGACCAAAATGGAAGCAAGGACTGACCTCTGGTGAGGGGTGGGCGGGCTAGACAGAGACCAGCCTTGGGCCTCTGGGGTAGTTCGCTGGCTGGGGTCACATGGGAGAGGCGATTTGGAGAGATCACAGGCAGACTGACTTGCCTTGGCCAAAGGAGAGATTTTTTGTTTTTGCTTTAAGTAAGCCCTACACCCAACATGGAGCTTGAACTTACAACCCTGAGAGCAAGAGTCATGTGCTCCACCGACTGAGCCAGCCAGGTATCCCTAAAGGAGAGGTTTTGGATGGGACTAGTTGTCCCCTGTGTCCAACCCAAGGCTGGGCACAGAGCAGACGCTTGATAAATGATGAATGAGTGGGTAACGGACAAATAAGTGAATAGGATACCGTGACCTCAAAAGGTGGTGAGCTCCCCATTTTGAGAGGTATTCAAGTTCAGGCTGGGTATTCTTCACTCAGAAGTCTTACAGCAGGAGCCCATGTAAACCTAAATTGTCTCAGGAGGAAAGGGTGCTCTGCACAGAGAGGGGCACTGGCTGGGAGTCAGGAAATTTGCTTGCTGTGTACCCTGGGAGAGCCAGTTCCCCTCTCTGGGCCTCAGTCTCCTTATTGTCCAATGTGACCATGACAGAGCATTACCGTGTGCAGTTTCTGGCCTGGGGAGGACTTTCTACAGCCCTGGGACAGGCTCTGCAGGCAGACATGGCCAAGGAGGGCTGTGGGAGTCCAGGGAGGGGAGTCCCCAGAACACAGCTCTAATCCCCCTACTCTTACCTCAGGACAGCCCGGGCCTCGGCTGGCCCCGTGTTCAAAGGCGTCTGTAAGCAGTTCTCACGCTCACAGGGCCACGGCTTCATCACCCCCGAGAATGGATCCGAGGACATCTTTGTGCATGTATCTGAGTGAGTCCCTCCCCCACTACATTCCTGGCTGGGCCCCTCCTGCAGGGTCCTGGCAAGGCCTCTAAAAACGCCTCTCCAGGCCTGTACCCTGGCTGGCTGAAGTCTGTGTCCCTGGCATCTTTCTCCTCCTGTCGCAGGGGCTGCTGGTGCGTGGGAGGGGGAGCAGGGGAAGGCTGGGACCAGGTGGGGAGGGGACATCCTGGCCCCAGAAGCCCCGGGAACTACTGGCTGAGCCCTGGGATCCGGCATCACGGGAACTGAGAGGGCGGGGCCAGCCCCTGGGTCTTTCGGCCTGGAAGGTAGATGGGCATGGGAGAGATGACCTAGGCCTGGCCCCTAGCCCTGGTGCCAGGCAAGACCTGGGGAGGGCACTGAGCTTCTCTAGGCCTCCAGACCTCCCTTGCCTTTCATGTCTCAATCCCCAAACAGCACAGACAGGGAGGGACCATTTTGGAGTCCCATTTTACAAGTTAGAGAGCTGAAGCTCTGAGAAGGGAGGGGAGGCAGCCCTCAGGCCAGCCCACAGCGGGTGTCTGGGAGTGGGGCCCGCTGCTGGGCTGACGCCGCTCTCCTGCCCACCAGCATCGAGGGGGAGTACGTGCCCGTGGAAGGCGACGAGGTGACCTACAAGATGTGCCCCATCCCACCCAAGAACCAGAAGTTCCAGGCCGTGGAGGTGGTGCTCACCCAGTTGGCCCCACATACTCCCCACGAGACGTGGTCTGGCCAGGTCGTGGGCTCCTAGGCTGGGGGGCTCACGTGTCAGCCGCCGGGCGGGTGGGGAGCCACACAGGGTAGATGGGCAGCTGGGGGCTCCAGGCCCCGCTGTACTAGCTGGCCCGGTCCCTTGGGCAGCCTCAGCATACACGTCTGTCTGTCTGTGCTTGTGGCCGTGAGCACGTGCCTCCATCCGCCCCCCGTGACCCGTGACTGTTGCGTGAGCTGGACCAAAGGGGAGGCCCCCAGCCCCGCCTGTTCGTCCGCTGTCTCCTTCCCATCCCTGCCACATCCGCACAGGACCCTCTCGCCCTCCTGTCCACCGAGCCCGAGGGCCTGCGTCAGGCCTGGTCCCGGGAGGCAGGGGGCACCGGTGGGCCCCTGTCCATACAAGCGTGTTGCCCTTGCCTCTGCTCCAGGCCTGGCCCAGGGACCAGACTCTGCTTGTGCTCCTTACACCTCCCACCCTGGGCTGGGGCCTCCCACGGTGGCCTGTAGCCCTTCCCTCAGAAGCCTGGCCAGCGAGAGCTCTGGGAGCGCCTCCCAGCCTCTGGCAGGGGAAGAGGGTAACCCTTGGAGTCAGAACCCTCCTCACTGCCACGGGCCCAGCCTCCCTTCCTTCCACCTGCTCCCTCCTCTCAGCATCCTGGAGAGGCAGGCAAGCAGGAGCTGAAGGCAGAAGGTGGTTTTGGGGTCTCAGTTTTGCCGGCCATGGTCCCTCTGCCTCCTCAGCCTGGCAATGGCTCTGTGAGCTCAAGGCTGTGTCCCCTCCCCTGAGCTGCACTGAGCCACGCCGCCACCACTCGGAGACACAGATCTGTGGAGGGGTAGGGGCACGTCTCCCCCGGCTTGGACGGAACCATCCCCTTCGCCCTGACCCACAAACTCCGCTGATGCTCTGCCCATGCCCAGATGTGGCTGCTGAGGACCCCACCAGGCAGACGTGTGTCCCCTCAGGCAGAGGCAGGCAGGGGCACCCATAGGCTGGCCCTCAGCCCAAGACCACTAGCCCCGCAGCCCCTTGCTGGACCCTCTCCCTGAAGCTTCAGCCCTTACTGCTGGCCCCCAGTAGGCCAGCGGCTGGGGGGTATGGTCCCGATCTCATGCATTGGGTCCCTTAAGGTGTGTGTGTCTGTGCGTGTATGTGTCTGTGTGCATTTGCTCTCGGGTTGTGGGGGGTTGGTGTGGCCTGGGAGGCCAGAAAGGAGAGGCTTTGCCTCCACTACCCCCGCCATCACCACCACACTCCTTCCCAGAGAACACACCATTTGATGGGATAAGAAATGGGGGTCGAGAGAATGCCTGCCAGGGACAGTGATCCTTGTGAGACCGGGTCTGTGAGTAAAACAGGCTCAAGTGCCCAAGATGAGGGGTATCTGTTTAGAACGATCCCCAGTACTGTAGGTGCCCCGAGGCCCGCAGGGTAGCAATGAGCTGGGGTACGTGCACCACATGTCGGTCCCTACCAGGCTGGGGGGAGATCAGAGCTGCTGAGAAATGGAATAGCCCAGCCTGACACCCTAGTCTGAGCCGGGCTGTTCGGACAAGGCCCGAGGACTTGACCCAGAGGAACAAGGACTCCCTGGCTTCCTTGGTGGAAGGTTTATGGGTACAGGTTAACTCCTGGGAGCCCCCTGAGACTCCCTCCTTTGAGCAGACACCCCGTTTTTAGGCACTAGCCAGGACAGAAGATGTGGTAACATCAGCGCCAGGGCTGCCTGGGAGGCAGGGGGCGGCTGTGCCCCTCCAAACCCATGGCCCCACAGTGTCCAAACCGCCTGGACCCCCCCCACAACCCCCATCCTTCCTAACACTGGCAATAAACCCTCAACTGTGACTCCGCCTGGCCCAGAGCTGCCTCCGTCTGTCTGGGTCCTGGGGGAGGCACTGGGGGAGAGTACCCCAAACTTAACCTGTTTTAGGGTTTCAGTGGCCCACAGTCAAGTGGGTCGAAGACTTCCTGTGTGACCCAGCAGGGGGTCGGGGAGTCCCTGCCAGCTCTGCCTCAGCTCCCTCACCTGCCAAGAGGTGGCTGGGACATCGGTGGTTTGTGATGGGGGCCAATTACGTATTCAGACAGAGCTGACACCATACCTTGTTCCAGGAACTTTAATGTTTGAGAGAGAAAGTTCTGGCAAATACGCACCTTCCCCAGTGCTCTGCACCCTGCCTGGGACAGGCAAACTGGGCGGGCTCTATCTAGTGCCAACATTAGCACAGGCCTACTTGTGGCGTAGACCGAAATCTGTCCTGTTCACAAGTACAAGCAGCAGCTGTGGCCAGGGCCATCAAGGTGGAGGACAGAGCCGGTCCCCCCAGGAGCTGACTAGCTGGGGACGGTTGTCTGTGCGGACCCTGGCCCTGTCAAGGGAGGCCTTGCAGCAGGTCATAGGCAGGCATCCTGAGCCACAGGAGGAGGGGCCTGGCACCCCCCAACCCCCACCATCAGGGCCAGGGGCTCTCTTTAGGCCTGGGGGGAGTTCTCTGAAGTCCCTACGAGCAGGCATGGGCCCTGGTCACGCCTCATGCGCGGTCTCTGGGAAAAAGATCTCACGGCATCGCTGTACCGTATCCTGCGGAGAGACCACGCTGTGGCCGACGGTCCGGGGGTCAGCGTAGATCTCGAAGTCATTCCCACCCTGCGCACAAGGGAGGGCAGGAAGGCACTTATGTATGTGGTGCCTGGAGGAGGTTCCCAGGGCTAAGGCCCAGCATGTCCCCTGCCACAGGGTCCCCTCCCTACACTGGCTCCTGCAGAGTTGCCTCTCCTCCAGCCCCCCTCAGAACCACCCAGAACCCCCCCTTCTCAGCCTTCACCAGATCTGCCCTCACTTGCTATGTGACATGAGACAAGTGTCCAGCCAGCTCTAGCCCCAGCCTTCCAATCTGTGTAATGGGGCTGAGGAACACTGGCTGTTCTCCAGGGGTCTCCTGAGGGAGGTTTCTGTTCCCCTGTGTCCTGGCCTTGACCTGGGGGTGACTTGGAGTGGAATACACCTGGGCTGAGCCATACTCACAGGGCTGGTCTCGTTCCCAAAGAAGTGGATGGTGTCAAAGCTGTCCTGGTCCAGGCTGTCCAGACAGTAGCGCTTGTCCCAGCCCTCAGGGAAGACGTCAAAGCTGATCATGCCGCCTGTGGAGGGTGGCAGACGAGGCTAACAGTGGGGTGGCCTACGGGGTGGACTTGGCCAAGATCCTGCATTTATGCCTACATAGAGCCAGGCACAGGGCCTGGCAGCCTCAGGCTCCTCACTGAGAGCTGTGATCCTGGCGGGCAGAAGAGGTAGTGAACAGGCCAGGCCACCTCAGGGCAGTGGGGTAGAGAGCCGGAAGGTCCCCCAGACAGCGCTGTGGGGGAGACCTCTCTGGGAGGGGACACTGAGCTAAGGCCTGAGCCAGAGCGCCAACTGCAGGGAACCAAGCACAGTCCCCAAGGCGGAGAAGGGCACAGAGTGTCCCAGTACCAGAGGAGGCCAGGGGAGTGCAGGGGCGCGGCCACTTAGGTCCTGGGGTCTAGCATGGTCTGCTTTCCCAGGAGCATCCCTGGACACTGGACACTATGATGGTGGTGTTGGACTGCCAGAGCCTGAGAAGAGGCTGCTGGTGGCGGAGGTGTGAGCCGTGGTCAGATTCCAGAAACATTCTGGATGCAGGGCCCTGGGACTTGCTAGGAGACTGCCCTTGGGAAGTGGTGAGGGAGATAAACACTGAACAAGACACTTTGGTTTTTTGACCTGAGCAACTGGGTGAGGCAGGGCACGGCCTGGGTTTGGGTGGGGAGGACTATGGGGCAGGAAGGCTTAGGCCGGGGCTGGCGGCCGGGCCAGGCTCTCAGACCCTCCACGGGATGAATGGAAGCACGTACCTCGAGAGAACCTCAGCCCTTTGCCAGCAAACTCTGTTTTCAGGGCTTCCACAAACTTCTCCCGGATCTTCTCCTTCTGCAGGAGGGGAGGGAGCACACTCAGGCTCCCAGGGCTGCCATGTGCCAGGCCCTGTGCTGGGCACACAACTTGCCGGGGGCTCAGAGGCCTCCAGGTGGATCTCGTGATGCCCACTTCACAGATGGGGAAACTGAGGCTCAGGGAACAGCTGTGCCCTGTTCAAGGTCAGTCAGCCTCAGTGGCAGAGCCAGGGCCTGAATCCAGAAAGTCAATGACTGAACTTAGGGGTGGATCCCATCCATGGGGGGTGTGGGCGGGGTATCTGAAGGAGGCCTTGGAGCGGGGGCAGGAGGAGAAGTTTGAGGGGATGGGCTCTGCCCAGCTCAACAAAGCAAACCAGATGCCAGAAATGAGTGTGAGGAGCCACGAGCACATGGAGCCCTGTTACTATGTGGCTGTGGCCGTTGCCGTGGGTACTCAGAGCAAGGTCAGCAGGATCCAGGCACAGCCATGGGCCCAACCACATGGTGACATGTGCCGGCTGGACACCTCCCATGTGCAGGGGGCTGAGGACCTGAGCAGTGCCCAGGAGTCCCCTGCTGCCCCTCACTCCTCAGGCAGGATCTTGCAAGTCTGCAGCGTATCTAGAGACTCGGACTAAGGAGACATGCACTCAAGGACCCCCGGCCTGGCCCTGCTGGGGCCACAGATGGAGGAGTCATGCAGGGTCTAGAGGGACAGCACCTTGGCTGCTGTGCTGGGGACCAGCGCCACAGGACGGAAGGTTCATGCAGTGCAGGCTTGCTGTGCCCAAAGCAGCAGCAAGAGCCTGGAGGGACAGTCAGCTCACAGGTGGCCTGGAAGGGAGCTTGCACACATCCTGGGGGACCAAGAGCCACTGAGGATGCTGAAGCCTGGGAGTAGAGTACCTAGGACTGCATTTTAGTCAGTCCACGCTGGGTAGGACTGGAATGGAGAGAGGCAGGCAGTGGCCAATGGTTTGGGACCTGAAGTGGGCCAGGGAGGACATGAGCTATAAGGCCAGATATGGCTGAATCTGAGATAAAGGCAGGCCTCCTGGGTTCCAGGCCTGGCTGTGTGACCATGGGCAAGTCGCCTGACTTCTCTGAGCCTGTTTCCTGAGCTAAAGGATGGAGAGGTAATGAATGAATCCTCCCTCCCTCCCTCTCCTAACAAGCAGAGATGTGGGATGTGAGCCCCCTGCCTACTGTGGCCTTACCTTCCCAGCAGGCAAATGGTCCCCCAGGGAGGCCAGAGTCCCCACCAGAGGCCACTTTGTGGGCCCACAGTTAAGAGTTAACGGGGCCCCAGGCAACCCAGGATGGGTGTACTTCCTGTCTCTGTTGAACGAGCCCCGTGTGTCAAGTCTAGCCTTAGCAAGGACCAGCACTGTGATATTGAGCTAGTCAGCCTATGGCCTCAGTGTCCTCATCTAAGGAAAGGGGCTACCTGCCCTTGGCATCTGAAGGACTGAAGAAGAAGAAAAGAAGAAAATAAATGGGATCCTGGCTGGTGTAGGTCACACAGGCCAGGGAGTCTGTGCCTTCCCCTCAGACCGGAAGGGGGAGAACAAGAGCCAGAGAGACAAGAAAAGACCCTGGAAGCTGCTGGAAGGGTCAGTGTGTGCCAGACTTCCAACTCACCCAGTCAGTACAGCCCATGGGATGGGAACTGTGCTCACCCCCACTTTACAGATGTGCAAACAGAGGCACACAGTAGCTAGCAAAGCCCCCGGCTGCTCGGCCTGAGTAGGAGCCACCTCTCAGTATGTGAGTGGGAGGGGTTCTCTGCCAATGGTCAGTCTTCACCACCCCAAAAGGAAAAGTCTCCGTGCCCATGGGCAGTGCCTCCCCTAAGCCTTGGGACATGGACTAGGATTAGAGGTGGGGGTCAGTGAGCATCCCTGAGAGTCCCACCCACCCTTCAAGGAAACCTCACCCATCCCCTATGGGACCTTGGCAAGTCATTTCCCCTCTCTGAGCCTCAGTTTCCTCATTCATAAAATGGGACACCACCACCTGTTTCGTTCATTCAGAAAATATTTCTCGAGCACTTGCTACATGTTGGGCACATGCCAAGCTGGCCCTTAAGGAGCTTACAACGTCCGCGGGGGAGACAGACAGTAACCGAGATTTGGAAAGTAGGTGAGAGAGTGTACTAGAGGGTGGCGATGGCTGCCTGGGGAGAAGCAGGACAGGAAAGGAGCAGGGGCAGGGGTGCCAGGTTAGATGGAATGAGAAAGGGACACCTGAGCAGAGGTGGAAGGGATGGGGGAGAGGAAAAGCACAGCCCTGAAGCTGTCTCCATCTCCACCCGCTATCTCTAGAATCAACAAGGAGGATGTGGTTGGAGCAGAGACAGCAAAGGCCAGAGAAGGGCCAGTGGCAAGAGGCTTGGATGGTCTTACTCCTGAAAAGGTGGGGTGGGCGGTACGGATAACACACAAAATGCAAGTCAAGGTTTAGCAGGGGCGCGCATACCGGAAGGCAAGAGAAATATCGGTATGTTCTAAGAACAGATGCATAGAGAGAAAGCTGAAAGGGTGGGTGCGGGCTAGGCAGACCCCTCAGGGCTCAGGGCACTAGGGGAGGGGCTGGGGCACTGCCAATTGGCAAGGGGAGTGCTGGAAGCACTGTAAGCAGGAAGTGGGGGGAGCTGACATGCTTTAGAAGGTTCTCAGTGGCATCGCTGGAGAACAGACTGGCAGGGGGTTATGGGGGAAGCTGCCTGGGGGGAGAGACACACAGGTGAACAGATCTGAGGCCACTCGAGATGCTGGCCCCCACGTGGGCAGGAAGGTAGAAATGATGCCCTTGGCTTAGGTAAGTGATGGCTGCTGATGGCAGTCACCAAGGGAAGGAAACCAGCCACGTAGGAAAGACATGGGAGTCCCTAGACCATGGCTCGGGATGGGTGTCCCAGAGGGTATTGGTTGAATCAGAACTACCACCCCCACCCCCGCACTGATCCATCTTGCTGATGAGAAAGAAAGGCTCAGAGAGGCTGAGTGGCCGAGGTCCAACAGCCTAAGGCTGCGCGGCGGGTGCTACCTTGTCCAGCTCGGAGAACTCGATCCGTTCCTCCAGGGTGCAGCTCCGGCCGATGGGCGAGATGTTCAGCATGCCATTCCGGAACTCGATGAAGGTTCCGCTGGCGGTACAGGGGCAGGAGGGAGGGCAGGGAGCCAGAGAGAAGGACAGCCCTGAATTCAAATCCAGCCCCATCTGGGACCACGGCCTCCTCAGACCTCACGCGGGACAAGAATCCACACAGCGATAAGCTGGGGCCCCAGCGCCTGCCGGTGGCATCCGGGAGACCTGGCCCTGTCCTCCCTCAGGCCTGGGCGGGGGTGGCAGGGCAGGATGCAGGCTGGGAGGGCTCACCGCTTCTTGGGCAGTCTGAGCAGGGCCATGTAGCGCAGACAGAAGTTGATCAAGTCCTGCAGCAGCTCCTCCCCGAGATGGTTCTGGATGGTCTGGGCAAGGAACGCGGGGCTCTGAGGGCGGCGGGCACAGTGCCCTCCCCCGGCCTGGGACGGAGGCACCAGAGGCTGTGCCGCTATGGAAAAGTGTCGCAGGCTGAGGCCCTGAGGGGCACTGACCTGCTTGGAGAGCAGTCGTCCATGCTTATACTGCACGGTCCCATTCTCGGCAAACACATAATCAAACTTCTCAATGACTTCAGGGCACATGGACGCCGGGAAGAAAGAAAGACTGTGAGACCAAGCCCCCAGAGCCAAGTGGAGAGATAGAGCTCACACTCCTTGGGTTTGGCATTCAAAGCCCATTTGTTCCATCTGAAACCTGCTTTTCTCTGCTCTTCACCTTCAACTTTTTTTTCCGAACAAGCCAGCAAGTCGGTCAACACCTCTGGGCCTTTGCACGCAGGTCCTTCTGCCTGGATCGCCCTCCCCACTCCAAGATCCCGCTCCCTCCTCTGGCAGCCTCAGGAGACTCCCCAGCAGAGGGCGACATTTCTGCTGTGCTCCCACATTCCCCAGGGTCCTGAGGCTCCCGCCTTGTTTTATAGTTTCCATCACTATTCTGCAAGGGGGGCTGTATGGAGGAGTTTTCAGCTCTGGCTGCCACAGTAAGTGGCTGGAGGGGGCAAGAGGAGTGGCTCAGGGAGCACAGCCAGGAGGGAGCCTGGACAATGGAGGGGCCCTCGAGATGCAGAGGTGGGTCCTCAGGGTGATATTTCGAGACTTGCTGATGGGATGCACAAGGGGGTAGGGGAAAAGGTAAAAGTCAGGTAAATTTTCTAGTTCATGAGCTGGTGGGATGTGCCTCAGTTGTGCTGAGACCTGGAACTCAGCTGAGAACAGATGCTCTGGGGCCAAAACAACTTCCCCTCGTGACTTCAGAATCCTCTGTTCAGTGGGATAACTGTGCCCACCCTACAGTGTGGCCGTCAGGATGCAGTGAAAAGAAATCAACACATGGTCATTTTCAGTAATGGCAGCCACTACTGACTACGTGCACTTTAAACAGGAAACCCGAGACTCAGCAGAGAGAGCTGAGAATGTCAACTACTCCAGGGCAAGATTCTGCCTGCTTTGTTCCCTGCCCTTTCTCCAAAGCCTGCCACAGTGCCAGGCACATGGCTGGGGCTCCCTGTGAGTCAGTGAGGGAGCTATCTATTTCCTCTACTCCCTCTGCCCCACAGAAGCGGGGCTGGGTCTTTGAAGGCACAAGGGTCCTGGGACCTCCCGAACTACCCCCACCCCCATCCGGACTGTGGAGCCGGCTCTGGGTGCTCCTCCTACCTTCGTCCCCATCTCCCAGCTGCTCGGCAATCTTAGAGTAGTCGGAGCCGCCCACCACACCGATCTGTACCCTACTACGCAGCTTCTGCAGGAAGGCAGCCACCTCAGGGTCAATTTTCTGCAGGGGAGTGGGGAAAGCACAAGATTTCTGGCTGTGAGCAGGTCTGGGACCTCACTCAACCCACACGCAGTGCTCAAGGGGGCCCATGTTCCATCTGAATCTGAGGTAGCTCAAGGTTAGAACCCAGACCTCAAAAGGAGACGTCACAGATTCAAACTCTCACTCAAGTCCCTCAATTGCAGATGGCTCTCGGGCAACTGGCTTTGCTTTCTCTGCCTTAGTGACTGTCCCATCTGTAAAATGGGGATCATAGTAGCAACCAGCTGGAGGCGGTCAGTGCTAAGATTAAATGAGATAGTGCATCCCGATTGCTTGGAAACAAACAAGCAATTCACTGGCAACTAATCACATGAAGATTCCCTAAGGAAATGAAAACTAATGAGTTACACTCCATGTTTTCAGGTTCCCGGCTATTTAAAGCCGACAATACCTATAGGGAAATGACCTTGTCAAATTCTGCCACTGAGAGTGTAAACTGGTGCAGCCCCTTTGTAGGGCAATTTGGCAAGAGAACTTAAAATGCATTCACCCCGTCCCCCAGAATTTCCACTTCTCTTGCCTGGGTGTATATGGAGGTTCACTGAGGTGTGGTTTATCATAGTGAAAACCTGCAAACAACTCCTAAGCTTGTCGACCCGAGAAGGGCAAACACCTGCTCTGAAATGGTGCCCTGTGGTTACAGAGCAAGGCAGGCCTGTGCTTCCAACAGGCAATAGTCCCTAAGACATGCTGTTAACTGTCCAAAACAAGTAGCTCAGCACAGAGTTTACCTGAGACTCTCTCTCCCTCTCTCTGCCCCTCCCCGTGCTTTCTCTCTCTCAAATAAATAAACAAATCTTAAAAAAAAAAAAGGCAAGTTGCACAAAGGCACACACAGTATGACACTACTCATAAAAAAAGGTGGGGTGGGGGGTGAGCGCCTGGGTGGCTCAGTTGTTAAGCATCTGCCTTCGGCTCAGGTCATGGTCTCAGGGTCCTGGGATGGAGCCCCGCATCAGGCTCCCTGCTCAGCAGTGGTGGTGGTGGTGGGCAGCGGAAACTGCTTCTTCCTCTCCCTCTGCCCCTGCCCCTGGTGGGGGTGGGGGGAGGGCTGCTTCTCCCTCTTCCCTCTGCCCCTGGTTGTGCACTCTCGCTCTCTCAAATAAATAAATAAAACCTTTAAAAAAAGGCCACAAAAACTGCTTAATATTTGTTCTGAGCAAACAGAGATCTAGACAAAGGTCTGGAAGGAAATCACAGGACAGGTAACCACCTTTCTTTGGGGTGGAGGTGGGTCTGGGATCCTGATGTGGTCAGAAGGGACTTTAGCATCTCTGTTACGTTTTCATTCTTCACAAGAGAATGTGTTTGTGAATACGTGTATAATTAAAAATTAGCTTTTAGGGCACCTGGGTGGCTCAGTAATTAAGCGTCTGCCTTCAGCTCAGGTCATGATCCCAGGGTCCTGGGATCGAGCCCCACATGGGGCTCTCTGCTCAGCAGAGAGCCTGCTTCTACCTCTCCCACTCCCCTTGCTTGTGTTCCCTATCTCGCTGTGTTTCTATCAAATAATAAATATTTTTAAAAATTAGCTTTTATTTATTTATGTAATCTCTATACCATGTGGGGCTATAACTTAGGAACCCCAGATCTAGTCACATGATCTTTCGACTGAGTCCGCAGTGTTCCCTGGTAATTAACTTTCAAGAGCACTAAGGACAGGGCTTGGCATTAACTGGTGGACAGCAATAACACACGTAGGGGCTGTTGGGTCAGTGGAGCAAAGGGTCAAAGGGAGGGGTTGGAGCTGTGCCTTAGACCTTGCCACCCTCCCTCCACTGTCATCTTTCTCCCATCCCTGAGGACCCTGCGAGCTACTGGAAGCAGAGCAGCCTGACTTCTCCCTGTGCTCCCAGAGCCTAATCCAGGGTCTTCCGGTAGGGAAGGGGGTGCCATTTAGGACCTAAGAGGGGAGGCTAAGGCCTGGCTTCCCATCAGCCTCTGCCTTGCAACCCAGCCCTACCGGTCCCTGCTCTAGGGGATCCCAGTTGTCCCTTATGGCCTGGCTGGAGGGCGGAATAGCCTCAGGGCTGTCCAGAAAGAGTCCTGCCTATTTACTACCCAGCTGGTGAGAATCGGTCTAGGGGCTCATCTAGGGTGAGATCCAAAGCTAGAAACACTGAGCGCGGGGCAGAATTTGGAGGATCAACACAGTGAAAAGTCTTTAGAAGAGTGGTACTCCCACCCTCCCTGGGCCACGACACCTTCACAGTGACCAGACCAGGCCCGATGACTCTCACCTCCGGGTGGGCGGAGCCCAAAACTCCTCCGAGGAGGTACAGAAGCCCTACCTGCTTCCATAACTGAGGGTGGGAGGTGAAGTGGCAGAGGAGCTTGAGAAATCAGACCTAGGCCGGGGCCTGGAAAGGTCAGGTGGGATGGCTTCACGACTCCCGGACTCTCCCTAGATAGCGACTCTGATGCTCGGGTGCGCGCCGAACCCTGTCTAGAACCCTGGGCTCAGATGCCAGTTTCGGGCTACAGGTGCGTCCTAGAGGCGGGAGCCGGGGCTGGGGAGGCGGGGGCGTCCGGGGACCAGGCCTCAGCAAGACGAAGCCTGAGCGGGGGGTAGGGAAGCTAGGTCCCCGCTCGCAGTCTCCTCCCTTCAGAATCCCACCCGCTCCGACGCTCCCGGGCAGAAAGTGGGCGCAGACACTCGCGGGCTGCGACATGGGGGGCCGGGGCCGCATCACTCCCAGCGGGCGGCCCTGGGGCGTCAGGGGCCGGGGACCGCTGCATCCCACACTCCGTCCTGGGGTGTCCAGCGTCACCACTTTCGGCCTCTGAGCGTCCGCGTGATACTCCCGACGGCAGCTGCTGAACGTCGGGGCCTTACCTGGCGAGCCGGCGTCAGGGTCCCGTCCACATCAAACAGGCAGAGGACTCGCTCCTTCCTGCGGGCGCCCTCAGCGGAGACCGCCATGGCTGCAATTCCGCGCGCGCGGCGGAGGCCAGGGATGCGGCCGCTACAGCCGCTTCGGAAAGAGGCTAGACCAGGCGGAGCCTGGGAGGGGCGGGGCCACGCGGCCTGCCGGCGGGTGCCAAACCGGAAAGGGGCGTGGTCAGGGCGTGATCTCGGCGGGAGAGGGACAGCCCGGACGGGGCAGAGGCGGGGCCTGAGCTGACTCAGGGAGGCTGGTTCTGATTGCACCGGGAGGGGAGGGGGCGTGGCTTTGGGCGGAGCTGAGCGCGGCGGGTTGGTCGGACTGTTTCAAACCAAACGGAGGCGGGGCCTGGGCCAGGGCCCGGCGGGAAGTGATACAACCCGGAAGAGAGGAGCGGGGCCAGAGTCCCTCCTTCGCGGGAAGATTCTGATTGCATCTGGTCGAGAAGGGGCTGGACGGGGGCGGAGCCTCAAACTCCGCAGTGCAGTGCAGGGCGGGGCAGGGCGGGGTGGGGCGGGGCGGGGGCGGGTCTCAAAGAACCTGCGCTGTCTCCGACTCGCCCCGCCTGCCATCATCTGTGACTCACCCGCCTGTTGCTAATGCCTTTGCCCCACAAATCTCAAGCCTTAAGTGATCACCTGATGTGCTTTGCTCAGGCTCTGGACTTTGCCAGATGGCATTCGCCGATTCTTACTCCCCTGCTGTCATTGTGTCCACCCCATGAGGCCCCGTTCATGGTCCACCTCCTTCAGGAAACCTTCCTGGACCGCTCTGTTCACGACTATTTAACATCACATTGACTTTACGGTTAGTTCTAAGTTTTCTTCCCCCCTTCACCACTACGTGACTTTGGACAAGTCACTTCACCTCTCTGAGGCTCTGCGTTTCCACCTATAAAATGGGAAGACTACCACCTACTTTGAACGGTTGTTGTGGCACCTGCAAAGAAATAATAAATGAAAAAGAGCCCACATAGTACCCGGCACACAGCAGACCTACTCCAAAGGAGAATTTCTACAGATGTACTTGGTATCATTCCTGATTAAACAGCTAATGGGACATCAAAAGTCTTAAAAATGGCAGACCTTTGAGCCAGCAATTTAACTTGTTGGAAATAAGGGAAAATTTGGGGATTGGTTAACTTAATTACGATCCATTTATGAGATGAAGTGCCATGAAGCCATAAAACCTGCGTAGTAGAATATTTAACATGGAAAGAGCATTAAAATGGAAAGTAGCAGGCTGTCCCCGGGAGTGGTATCACGGTGAATTTTAACGTTTTTCTCCCCTCAGAAATGCATCGACTGCAGCTTCCTCTTCTCCAGGACTCTTTTTTTCGGGGGTGGGGGGGGGTCTTCCTTCCATACTGCCAGAGCCCAGCCCATCCCTGCTTCCCTCTGTGTTCCCCCGGGGGTGTCATTCAGCTTGACCGTATGCCTGGATGGGCATCTTTGCCGTACCCGCATTCTTGCCCTGACGCCTGTGATCAGCCCCGGCAGTTTTGGTCATGCAAAGACACACATCCACACACCTATGAGTGGCACTTCGGTGCATGATCCTTTGATAGTTGGGTTTTGTTTTTTTATTTTTTTCTCAGTAGCTGCAGTGGCCCAGGAAGATCATGGAAGGCAGAGTCAGGAAAAGTGTAATTTGGTCCCTGATAACTGTTAAGGACTTGGACCAGTCACCTGTCCTGACCTGTTTCTTAATCTGTATAATGGAGATGTAATCGGCACCTGCTATGACTATGAACAGTGAGACAGTAGTCATGGAGTAGCAGGCAAGCTAAAGGACAAGGCACAAGTTGACGTCCCGCAACCCAAGCCCCCCTCACCCCTAGCAGTGGGGCAGTGGGATATGTGTGACATTCCTCCAGGAAACTTCCAACTATTTTCATGTTAATGCTTTACTAGAGGGAAAACAACCTTAGCTTGATAATAGCAAGGACTCCAGTATCCTGAGGGTCCTCTTAAGCAATGAAAATCCTTTTGGACACCTCCCTTTTCTCCCTTTTTCATTACCCCCAACTCCCAAGTAGAGAATCAGCCAGCCCTCACAACCCTAGTGTAGCACCTCTTTCTGCCCAAGGGTCCTGTGCCCGTGCTTTAATAAAATCACCTTTTTTGCACCAAAGACATCTCAAGAACTCTTTCTTGGCTGTCGGCTCCTGACCTCGCCTACATTCCAAAACTCCATTAACAGTAACTGTTATTTCTTGATCCCTAGACTGTGCGCTAGGCACCACACTGGGCACTCGACCGCATATCTTCATTCATTCTCAGAGCAGCTGTAGAAGGTACTATTGTTGTTGCAAGATTTATTTTCCTTTGGTGCCCATGGTCCTCGGTCAACACCGCTTTGAAGAATGAAGACGTAGACCAGACGGAGAGTGGTGGGCAGCAACGCAAAGTTTATTGAGTGATAGTACAAAGCTCCTAAGGAGGGAGGAGACACAAGCGAGTTGCCACCAGACTTTCTTAAGTCTAGGGGTTTTCATGGGCTTGTTCATGGGCTGGTTTGTTGTTGTTTTAAGATTTTACCATTTGCCAGGGGGGAGAGAGAGAGAGAACAAGCAGGCAGAGTGGCAGCCAGAAGCAGAGAAGCAGGTTCCCTGCTGACCAAGGAGCCAGATGGGGGACTGGATCCCAGGACCCTGGGATCATGACCTGAGCCAAAGGCATCGCCCCAACCGACTGAGCCACCCAGGCATCCCCATCACTGGCTGTTTTAATCTGATTAATCCTCCCGGTGCCTGTCACCCAATCAGGTTTTTGTCATTTATCTGTCATGTGGAAAAGGGTGGAGGGCTCCTTTCAGGGTGGGTGTAGAATCCTTTTAAGGATGGTTTCCTCTTAGGGTAGGGGGTTTGGCAGGGAGCCTTGGCCCTGTGGCCTCTTCTTCTAACAATTTTTCATCACTGTCTCCACTTGGTGTAGAAAAACAAAAGGGATGTGTCCAAGGCTTTAAAAGCACCTGGCAGGCCCCCCGGGCTGAGACCAGCATGGACAGGTAAGGTGAGTGATATGCCACAGGCAAAAAACTTAGAACACCAAAATAAACATAAAAATAAATGGCAATTTAATTTTTAACAATATTTTTAAAAATCAAAATTAATGCAAAAGAATCCATGATGAGCAGAAAAAAATGTAAAAGACAGGATCAACAGGGGTATCTGGGTGACACAGTTGGTTGTGCCTCTGACTCTTGGTTTCCGGTCGGGTCGTGATCTTGGATCCATCAGATCCAGCCCCAAGCTGGACATCGTGCTGAGCGCAGAGCCTGCCTGAGATTCTCTCTCCCTCTCCTTTCCACTTGTGCTCTCTCAAATAAATGCACAAATCTTAAAAAAAAAAAAAAAAAAAAAAAAAAGACAGGATCAGTAATTGTGCCCTGCTGAGGAGCCATATTCAAGCTGGGCAAAAGAAAAAAAAAATCTGCCTTTTTTCCCCAGGCTCTGTGCCAGAGTTTGGTTCATTCATTAAACAAATGCATTGCGCTACATGCTGTCCTGAGTTCTGGGAACACCGTAGAGAACAAAACAAGGGCCCTGCCCTCAAAAAGCTTTTGTTTTCTGTTGGATACAGACGGCAAACGAATCATCTGCATGGGAAGGGAAACCCAACTCGTTCTCCTGCCCGTCCTGTTCCTCCTGCTCCATCCGGATCTGGTCCCTGGGACTCTGGGCACTGGCGGGATCTGAGACCCCTACCAGGGTCCAGGAGTGTAGAGCCGGTGGGTGGGGCTGGAGTGGCGTGATTATTCTCTCATATCTCACAGCCAATACCTGTTCCATTGCCCAAGAATTCCTAAGAACTGATTGAATGCTGATACCCGGGCCCGGCCCGCGCAGCTGGGATCCAGAAGCTGTAGGATGGGGCTTCACAGGGCAGGACAGGGTTTTGCCTCCTGCAGATTGGGTCCACAGCAATAGCACACCTGTGCCTTAGACGTGCAGTGAACTAGTTTCCTTACAAATACCTTCCACAGTCTTTTTCTGAATTTTCATCTCAACCAGAGGGAGTGGCCCTTGTGGCCACCAGTGTGTCCCTTTAAGAGAGAGGCTTGTCCCTGGCAACTGGTACTCAGGTGGGGCCCTGGAGTGGCCCTAGGGAGAGGGAGGAGTAGGACTGGGGGAACTGGGACTAGAAAGACTGGCCAGAAGGCATTTCCAGAGCACCAAAAGAAGCCAGGCCTAAAGACAGGGGGCCTGAGACCCTAACCCAGAAGGTTCCTGCTCAGGAAGGCAGGCTCTGGCTCTGTGGCGCCAGGCATCTGACTGAGGTTTGGAGGTTAGTGCAGCTTCCATATCTGGTTTGGACACTGTGGCTCCTATCCTGGGTGTTTCACTTACTTTTGCCAAAAACCTTTGGAGGTGAGTACCCTTATGTCAGTTTCTAGAGGTCAGTACTGACACTAGGGAGGTGAAGCTGGCTTTCAGGATCACAGTGTAACCAGGATTCACATTCTGTTCTGTTCCTCTAAAGCTTGTGCGTTTCCCTGCCCCCTTGCTGGAAGGCCAACTATCAATGCGTGCTGAGTATAGTGGGTATGGATCCTCTTTCTCCCTGCCTGGAGTGTGACTTTTCTAGGGTTGCAGTCCCAGCCTGTGGGGCAGTCTTGGTGTGGTGTGTATATAGTCAGACTGACAGCTCCTGGGGCTGCCCCGACACAGCCCAAGGGTGACCTTGGGAAGGTCCTTCCCAATGTCTGAGCCTGTTCCTCATTTACAAATGGGGCCACCAGTGCCTGCCTCCTCCAAGCAGTCAGGAAGATGAGGGGCACAGGGAAGGAGATGTGCTACAAGAGGCTTTGCAAAGAACAGTCCGGGCTGGTTGCTGGTTCTAATTCCCTCTGGGTTCAGGGGCAGCAGGAGGCCGGGGAGATTGTGGATGTTGGCTTTTTTCCTCCCTATTTCAAAATGTCTGCTGGGCTTATATTGTTTTCACAATAAACAGTGCATGGAATTTAAACAAGTAGAAGGGCGCATGCTCAGAGGTTTTTATGGAGGGGGTGGAAGGCTGTGGCTGGGTTGGCAGCAGTCCCCCTTGGGGCCAAAGCCAGTGGGGATAGGGATGACACTGCCCCACCTGGAGGTGGGGGGCAAGGGCGGCAGCCCTCCCTACCCCCACACCTGGATCAGCGCCCAGCCCCAGGACTGAGGACTTGGCGATTCACTCCTCATCTCTGGAACCAGACGCAGGGAGATGAGTCCCCACCGGGAAGGGTGGCAGAGACTATCTGAGCCACAGTCTTCATTCTACGAATGAAAGAAGAAGCAGCTGAGGCCCAGAGAGGGGGAGGCCTTCATTAGGGTTATTTGAGTCAGAGGCCTGTATCCAAGTCCAGGGTTTTTTATGACCTGATCTCCTCTTCAATGTTGGCTCCCCAGGAGATGCTGGCTCTTTGCCAGGTCCTGGGCTGGACGCCGTGCTCCCACGTGATCAGAGCCAGGCCCTACCCCTGGAGGGTGCCCTTGCTAGTGGGAGTGCGCCAGGAAGCGGAGAAGACTCCATTCTGGGGTGGGGAAAAATCAGGACGGTTTTGTAGAAGAAACGCTGGAGCTGGGCCTTTAGCTCCAAGTAAGGGACAGCTCTGCGGACAGCTGGGGAGAGGTGACCCGATCCAGCAAACTGTAACTGAAGGAGGGGTTGGAAAGCGCTTGCAGTGATAGGGCCCTGTACTTGCTGCAGGGTATGGGGGTTGGAGAGGCCCAGGGTCTGAGAAGGGCCTTGATGGGGTACCTGGTTGGCTCAGTGAATTAAACATCAACCTCTGATTTTGGCTCAGTTCATGGTCTTGGGGTTGTGAGATCAAGGCCTGTGTCGCTGTCTGTGCTGGGTGTAGCACCGGCTTGGGATGCTCTCTCTGCTTCTCCCTCTGCTCCTCCACGGTGCCACCTGGTGCCCATCTTTCTCCCTGCAGTGTGACCTTGTAGGGGCTCTCTCCAGGGGTGGCATGGGGGCGGGGGGAGTCTGTGGAGCAGAGATCTCTGCAGGGGACTCTGGGCTCCCAGGCAACGCTTCAGACCAGGGCCCGTCCCACAACCCCTGCCCCATTCCAAAGCAGCTGGGCTCCATGGTCAAGGCGCTCACATTCAGAGATGTACCAGGCCCCTCCTGGGTTCTCTGCTGCCTTCTCAGGCCAGAGCCCCTCTGAGCTTGAGGAACCATGGGTCTCATGGTCCAACCCGCCAGCCTGGGTGGACATCCTCCTACGCCATCTTCCCACGCCAGGGCAGGTCCTGCCCCCACGAGCGGCCCACTCTTACCTACTGGTTCCCTCAAGCTTTGGGGAACTTTGCTGGAATGTCCACTCCTTAGAGCTTCCTCTATCCAATACCACCACCAGCCACCCTCTCTCCCTCCTCAATGGTTCTCCTCCCACCTTCCGGGGCTTTACAGGTCCTCACTACATGCTGTGAGAGAACAAAGGCAGGCAGCACAGAGCGGGTCCTCAAACCCACAGAAAGAGGGGCGGAGATGTTCACAAAATCCAGTATCTCGTAGGATCACGGAATCTCTGATGACTTTTTCCTCTCGTCTTTGTACTTTCATTGGTCACTTACATTTTCTAAATATAGATTATCTTGTAAATCCCTCCCCCCCAAAAAAAATTCACTTTGGGAAAAACAGATTAAGAACTTTAAGCCCACCCCAGAGCAAAGCTGGAGTAGCTCCGTCAAAGCTCATGGACTCAGGGCAAGAGGCTGACTGGCTCTGTAGTCATCGCAGCTCTGACCGTTCCTGTCTCTGGAGGGGCCCATTCCTCCCCGCACTTTGAATACCCGGGAACCGGCGAGGTTCGGGGGGGCCTTCCTCTCCGGGCACTCAGCTGATACACAACACACCTCCTCTTCCCTGACTCCTGCACTACCCCCCCTCCCTGGTTTTCTGCTGCCTCTCACACCACCCCATCCCCAGTCTTTTCTTTTTTTTTTTTTTTTTAATTTTTTATTTATTTGACAGAGAGAGATAGATCACAAGTAGGCAGGGAGGCAGGCAGAGAGAGGGGGAAGCAGGCTCCCTGCTGAGCAGGGAGCCTGATGTGGGGCTCGATTCCAGAACCCTGGGATCATGACCTGAGCTGAAGGCAGAGGCTTAACCCACTGAGCCACCTAGGCGCCCCCCCAGTCTGTTCTCAACACAGCAAATCGAGCATGTCATTTTCTGACGTACAAGGCCTGGCACCATCTGACCCACCAGGTTCTCCAGCCTCCACACCTTCCACCAACACCTCAGCTCTCAGGCTCCAGCCACTCCAGTCTCCTTCAGTCCTTCCAGTGTTCTTTACACTTGCTGCTCCCTCTGTCCGGAATGTTCTGTCGCATCTGTCCTTTGTCAGTTAGGCCTCAGTTGAAACATCGCCTTGTCACACGGCTTCCCCCCATTCACACACTCTGCTGCCACCTGGTTTTAATTCCTCCCCAGGGCTGTGCCACCTCAGATGACCAAACTTCTCTCCCCTTTTTGTCTCCCAACCTCCCCAGAATAGAATCCCTGCCAGGCAGAGGCCCTGTTGGTCCTCCTCACCACCGTACCCCCAGCCCAGAGTCCAGTGCTGCTTCATATATGCTTGGGCTATGTGATCTCGGAGCAGGTACTCTTAAGGACTCCTGCCTCTGAACATGCCAGCCATCACGGGGTGGGGGGTGGGGGGAGAAAACAAGGCCAGCCAAAGCCACCTACCCTGTGTGTCCTCTGGGGAGCCAGAACCATCTTCTCCAGCTAGTGTGCTGGAAAGACTCCATGCCTCAACAGTGAGGTCTCACGGGTGTGGTGGTGAGAACACAGGACCTAGACTCCAGGGCTCAGCCATGGGCCACATGGGTAACTTTCTTTCTCCGCACCTGTCTCCCCAGCTGTAACAGGAGACCCGTAACCACATCTCAAGTCTGTCGCATGTGAAAGCACCTAGCACAGGCTCAGCCTGTGGAAGGTGCTCGCTCAAAGTGGGCGAGTACCAGGAGACGCTCAGAGAGCTCTCCACCCACCCCGACTTGTTCAGTGAGGTCACGGTAGCAAGGTGGGGAGAGATCCTTAGGGCCGCAGACACAGCCGATAGCCAAAATGAAACCAGAAGGGAACACTTCTTGGTGAGGTCAGATGTCCTCTGAAGGCCCGTGTCCTCGGGGAAGAGCTCTGAAGCTGGGACCAGCAGATGGGGCTCTGAGTCTTATTCTACCACGGGTCACAAGGTGACACTGGGCAAGTGATATTCTCTCTGGGCCTTTTCCCCATTTTTGTAAACCAATGGTGAAAGTCACGCATTCTTCCCTGCTAGTGTCACTTCTTCTCCATAAGGCTTACGACCAAGCAAAGGCAGACTATCTAGACTCAGCAAGGTTAAGCTCAGAGGCAGACAGAAGCCTGGCTATGCTGGACGCGTACTGTGACCTTGAGGCACTACACAAATATGGCAGGCAGAAATGAGTTTATTGCATTAGAAAAAACACCAAAGAAACCAGCAAACACCTCCATACGAGACAGTTATTAGTAGTTTGACTTTAAGGGCGAAAAGGAATCTCAAAGGTACAGCTTTATTTTGGGGAGGGGTGATGGTCTCATCCGTCCTTTTTCCCTGTCCCTTTAAACCAATGGACCTCCATGGAGGTGTCCGCTGTATGATACGATTACACACATGGTTCAGTTTTCACTCTGCTCGCCTCGCACACCCGTGTGGAGCTAGCTGGTCACAATGAGCCCGCTCCTGGGGTTCTGGGATTGACCAAGACATGTGAGGATGGGGCTAGGGGTCGTAGCCTGAGCCCAGGCTTCCAAAATGAGTGACAGGGGGACTTGGATGGGGAGAGAGAGCTTGGCTTCCTGGAGAGCTCTGAGAAGACCCCACAACCCCCAGGGCACAGGCATTGGCACAAATGGCTGCTGGGCATGGAGGGGGGCTTTCAATGACCCGAGTGACTCAGTCTCTCAGGGTAGCACTTTGGCTAACTTCTCCTGGGCCTGGAGTGACTGCTATTAGGAGTGAAGCCAGCTGAGCCTGGATATGGGGGAGAAGAGGGGAGGAGCCTGTGGTGCCCAGTGCCCACTGGATAAAGCTGAGAGTTCTGGGAGAAGAGGTCTGGAGCAGGAGCCTGGAAGAGAGGGCTAGGCGAGGCAAACTGGGCGGGAGGCAGGGCAAAGGCCTCCACCAACAAGCTGCCCCCCTGGGAGAGAGAAATCCAGCCTGAAACCCACTCTCCATGAGCCCAATTCTGCCAATAGGTCCACATTAAGTACAGTCTCTGCTGGTCTCTGCTCTCCAAAATGACCCTTGACATCAAAGCTGGTCACTGTGGAGGTGCCCCTTGTCAGGTCACAGACCAACACTAGGGGAGAAGACCATCTTTTCCTCTAGCTGAGACCCCAATGGTGCCAACTGCTAGGACTAATGGCAGAGACAGGAGGGGATGAGGCCAGAGATGAGTAGCAGCTTTCTGAAAAGCAAAGGCACCTGCTATGGGCCAGACCCCAGGAAAGAGAACATAATTCAAGTCTGAGAAGAGGCAGGAGCTGTGGCAGGAGCCCACAGATGCCAGGGCTGGGACTTGGGGACCCGGCAGT
Organism: Enhydra lutris kenyoni; assembly: GCF_002288905.1. Lineage (NCBI taxonomy): Eukaryota > Metazoa > Chordata > Mammalia > Carnivora > Mustelidae > Enhydra > Enhydra lutris. The sequence goes on along the minus strand of NW_019154139.1, from coordinate 7,155,384 downwards.
TCTACATCCCTTTGCCACACTCACTGCCCCAAAACTTAAGAGAGGCACGCGAAAAAAAGGAATCGGAGAGCCTCTCCAGAGAAGAAACGTCCAGATTGTTCCTCCCTATAAGCTCCTGCAGCGGCTCATTAGGAAGGTGCCCAGGCAGGCTCTCAACAATGCATCCTTAAAGTCCTAACGACAACGGAAATAACATGTGCCTTCAAAACACATTGAGGAGAATGTAAAAATCTCTATTGGAAACAATACACAATTTTCTTGCCACCTTAATTCTGCATTATTACTCTTTCTACATCAGGGATAGTTTCCTAGAGCAGGGATTCTTCCCCCTTGGTCCCCCGCCGAACACTGCATACTGGTTTGGGCGCTGGGGGTGGTACAGTGACTGCAAATAACCTACATTATTACTGGTAGACAAAAGGCCTGGGTCTCTGGCGCTCCAGCCCAAACCTCCACCGCGACAGGCCAGCTCCACTGAGGAAGAGCAGCCCGCGGGCAGCTAGGCAGGTTCTCCAAAATTGATGTCAGAGGATTGGCAATCGGTGGGTGGAAGGAAGAATGGCTTTATCCTGTACTCTCTGGCCTGACACTTGCTTTCACTCTCCCTCGATTCTGAGGCTTCTGGTCGCTCCAGGCCTGGCCCTGTGGCCTTGCTTGGGGTAGGGAGGGACGGTAGGAGAGGCTGTGCCTACAGAGTTCACTCGGGTTGGGTCAGTCTTCCTGAAACTGGTCTCAGGTGCACCAAGTCCTTTGGTTCATTTAAAAACCAGAGTCACTGCTTCTGGGATGTCACAACTGGTGCTTCACGGATGTCGTAAAACTCACCTGGGTCCCAGGTAATGACAACCTGGGTAGAGCATGGGCGGTCTGTGGAAAGAGGTGCTAGGTCGGGGCTCCCCCAAACTCTGCCTCCTGCCTTCCGCTTAAACAAACCCCCTCCCTTTCTCCAGTGCGGAGGACGCTCAGGAAGCAGCGTCAGAAGTGAACTCACAGACAAGACAGCCTTAATAAATTAGTATAATACTATTAGAAGGGATGGCATTTTGTTCTGTTTCTTAGCAGCATTGTCCTACACGCAGCCTGATGACATCCTTCCCTGGGAAATTTAAAAAGCCGTCCCCTGGTTGTTAGCTCTGATGTAAAATTATAAAATAGAAATCTGGTAGGGTTTGTTTTGTTTAAAAAGGAAAAGCCCCCGTGAGGCAGGGCGGTCCCATGCAGTCCTGTTAGCTTTGGCCGTTGGGTGGGCCCATGGGGCTCCCCTCAGGAGGCTGAATCCTGGGGTCCAGGAAGGTCCGTAGGGCCTGTCCGAAGGGCCTGTGGAGAAAAGAGACCCAGGGGCTGGGGTGGGCTGGGTGCAGACCATCACAGCTGCGCCCACGGGGGCAGGGGTGCCACCAACCAGGAAGAAGGACAGCACAGCCTCATTCAGTTTTGTCACCTGCCCCGCAAGTGACGTTTATCGGGGGGGCTCTCGAGATAGCCTGCTCTGCCCTTTTACCCTTGAGGTCCCCGCTTCAGTAGATGCTGCCATCTTAGTACCTTCACTGCTAGATACTGATTAGTTTGGTGGCTTGAACAGGCTGGCGACACACAGGGAACTAGAGCTTTCTGACCTTTCTGTACCAGAACATTGCCAATACTGGAGTCTGAGAGATTTTCCAAAATTCCTACAACCTTAAATCAGGGACCCATGACACATCTCAGTTATTGGCCTTCTTTTTCTTCAGTGGACAGTGCCCTTTTTGAAAATCAAGTCCAGATTTGAAGGGAATGAAGCATTCTCGAGCATAAACAGATGAAACCAGGATATATTAGCTGTAATCCAGACAAGTCTTGGAACTCCGCCCATCAAATAACAGTAGCAAGAACATTCCAGCTACTTCTATTTGCTTAGGGCCCCATAACCCAGATCCCTCAGCAACGCTTACTATCTTGGACCCTTAGCAAGGCTGTGGGATTCAACACACCCACTGAGGAACACGCAGGGAGGGCCAGGCCCGGGAGGGCTCTCCCCACCAGGACACAGCAGTCCTGTTTCCTCTGCGAGTTTTTCCTGAGGGGTTCCTACCCACGTGTGGAAAACACCTCACCTTGCCGAGCCTGCTAAACCTGTCAGGACCTCTGGTGGACAGGGCCCCAGTTCAGGAGAAACCGAGTCAGAGTTAGCAGGTGGGACAGGGTCCTGGCGTGGGTAGAGGCTGCCTTAACATAATCAGCAGCCAAGATAGGGACGGGTATGATGGGTTTGGGTGTGCGTGCCCTTTTAGGGGACATCTGAGACTGGGACGACTACATCAGATGGGAGGGCTGACTGAGTGCTACAAAGGCCAGAAGTTGTCTTCGAGGGAGGGCCTCAAAGAGCTCATGGTACAGAGGAAGCAAGACCAATAAATGGCATTTACAGGATAAGCCACCATACTAATGCTCCGATCTATCCTTCGCTTGTCCATCTAAAAGTGTTTTACGTTCATGTGCTTCTGGGGAGGGGCCTGCCTCGTGAGCAACATGACAGACAGATGCCAGGATGGTGTGTCGATGCCCTCGCTAGATTCAAGCGGGTTCCTAAGTCCTGTGGTTGCATTCAGGCCAGGGCAGAGCAGGTCCAACTCCAGGGAGGGTGAAGGTCGCACAGGCGGGGACCAGGGACTGAGGGAATGGTGGCCTCCCCTGCTGGCAGGTGCCATCATAACGGGGCGCACCTCCCATGGGAGGATTCTGCTGAGAGCAGGGGAGGGCAGACGTGGGCCAGACACGCGCACGGACCGTGAACAGGGCTTTCAAGAGCAGGGCCAGAGACCGAGGCCACTTACGTGGATAGAATTTCAGAGGGAAGGTCGGTGATGTAAGAAGGGATCTTCCGCCCAGTCAGGAACTGCACCACTTCGTTGGTGAAGGTGTTACAGTTGTTTTCAAAGACATTGTAGGACTCTCTCCTGTGCGTTGTGGGAAAGGTTTGGAGAACAGATCAGAGGGGCAGCGAGCATGGATGTGCAACAACTCAACCGAAGTAACGGCATGGCGAGCTCAGCTGAGTACGAGCCCTGGGATTCTCCTTCTCTTACACTCCAGAGGGCTGCTGGATTTGCCACCGTGGACTGTAAGACCCCAATTTTTAAGGGAAGGAGGAAATAAAAATATATGGCTCCTCTACCGTTTCAGGAGAATCTTTGTATTCACCAAAGCAAAGCTCAAGGGTTACAGCTGAACGCTTACAACCGCGGATTAAAGCTTCTTGAAGAGAGAACCTACTCAAGGTTGCTTATCATCCCAACCCCTCCACAAACCCCGTTTTTGACTTTTCAGGACAAGATACTTGCCCAGTGTGGGCTGCGAGCAGCAGCTGCTGATTTCAGTTGGGAGGAATAAATAGGCCTGCCTGCCCTCAGAGTTCCGGCAGAAGATATGCTGGGACGGACTACCAGCCTTGGAGCAATGCTGAGCTCTCCCTGGGGGCAGAACTGCCTTCTCTTCAAATGCATTCAGCCAATACTGGGCCAGACCTTGTGCTGAGTGTGCTAGAGGATGTGAGCTGGTGGCTGCCCTCCAGGGCCTGTTATCTAGTGGGGAGACAGACCTGACTAACCACCGCCCGTGTCTCCACTCACCGGAACAGAGACTCCCTCAGGGAGGAGAGGTACTCCTGAAAGAGTTCTTCTGTGACTTCCGTGCTCCCCACATCAACCACAGAGTCTGGGGGCCCAAGCAATGTCCCTCCCTAAAAGAGCCAACCCAAAGAAAGTCATTAAGTCACTATCTCCACTGAATTTTTTTCATGTGGCATCCCATGGAAGGCCACCAAGCTCTGTCCCAACAACGTTTAACTTTCAGAGCACCCAGGGCGGACGAAGAGTGTTATATCCTATCGGATCAGGCTGCAATGGTTTAGAGCTTCCCGTCAACTCTCCACTGCCACGTGCTGGCCATGTGCCTAAGAAGCTGGGCTGTTGGTTTCTGGTGGGGCCTGGGGAAGCCAAGTCTCTGGCCGGTCAGACCCCTTAGGCTGTCTACTCATCTGGTTGATTAAAAGAATAGAAATCCAAAAAAAAAAAAAAAAAAAAAGAAAAAAATCCAGAACCTGAAGTCTCCCTTTGTCTCCAACATGCCTGATCCCAAGGGCACAACAGGATAACCAGAAATGGCTAGCACTTGACAGGCCAACTTTCTAGGCCTACATTTAAGTGTCTACAGCCAGTTTTCTCTTGTGACATACTTGATATCCCTGGGTAGACTGGGAAAATGTGAAGGACTCTTGAGAGATCCGGTGGGCTGGCAAATACTTTCACAACTCAGTTCTATTTTGATCTGTGAAGATAATCTAATAATGGTGATAGGGTTCCCCAGGCAAGAGAGTTAATGGGCCATGGAAGGCCTACAGAAAACCCTCTGCCACGGGTTAACAGACTGCCACAGCAGACCAAAGGAGAGACTGAGGCCAAGGGGGAAACCGGCCAAGGGTGAAGCAACAGATCACTGGGGAGGACAGAGCTGGGAAGGGGCTGGGGAAGTAAGGGAGAGGACTCCTGAGCAGAACTCCTAGAAAAGATCATTCATTCATGCAACAGCTATTAAGCACCTACTGTGTGCGTGACATTGTTCTAGGCACGGCGGGGGAAAGCATGGCGAGCAGGGCAACTATGGTGGTCCAAGAATAATGGTCTCAGAATTGTAAGAGACTGAAAGGTCACTAGTTGAGTCCCTATCGTTCACTCATATGACAAACATGCATTGAGGACTTACTAGATGCTGGCCTTACACTAGGCACTGGGGGTATGATGGGGACAAAACAGATGAGATCCTTGCCCTCATGGAGCTTATAGTCTAGCAGGAAGGCAGGCAAAAAAGTCCCATAAACCAATGCATAATTATGAGCTGCGATAAGGGTCTTGCTGGAAAAATACAGAGCACCACCAGTGCGTACGACAGGGGACCTTTCCAGTCGGATGGGTTTGGGAAGACTTGCCTGAGAGACTAACACTGAACTCAGATCTGAAGGACGGAGAGGCAGAACCAGGTGAAGGATCAGGGAGGTGGGCTGAAGTGAGAGCTTAGGTTCCAATGTCCATGGAATGTTCCAGAAATAAGAAGGGGGTGGGGGTGGGGAAAGGCACCACCTGAAAAGGTCATGCAGAGCTAGAGACCGAGACCAGATCAGAGAGGGCCTGGAAGCCAGGCTAAGCTTGCTGGGTTTTATTCCAAGAGCAGTAGGGGGAGTTCTGACAGAAGCAGGGGAATGCCATGATCAGATTTTCATTTTGAAAAGATCACTTTGCCCCCTGGGGGTAGTCCTGACGGAGGAGGAGCAGAGGTACTGCTGCGGTCCAGGCTAGATGTGAGGGTGGCATGGACAAAGGTGAAAGCTCTGGAAACAGGGGAAGAGATGAAGAGAGAGAGAGAGACTGACTTAAGATACATTTACAAGATGGAATTAACTGGGCTTCATGAAGGATTTGGTAGAGAAGGTGGCGAACCGGTGAGAGCAAGAAATCAGAATGCCTTTCCATTTGTAAGTACCAAAATGAATGGTTGGCTGGTCTTTGTTTGACCACCTCCTGTGAAAACCCTTAGATAGCTCGGAGAGGAATTTCTTGGAAAGATGCATGGACTTTAGAGGCAGAGAGTCCTGACTTATACCCCGGTGCCACTTACTGGCCCCGGTGCCACTTACTGGCCCTATAACTTGGGGCAACACACTTTACCTCTCAGAGCCCTCATCCTTCAGCTGAACGCTGGCTGAGTTCCTACTATGAGCTAGGCACTGAGCTGGTGACGGGGACAGAGGGTGAGACACAGTCTCAGGTCACAAGGAGCTGACACACAGCTCCCTGCAGAGACTCAGGAACGGTTCATCTACCTTATCACACTCGGTGGGACCCAGAGGGACCCCCCAAATGCAAAGGGAGCAGAGAGGAAGCTAGGGAAGGGTGTTCTTGAGCTGAGTCTTAAGGTAGTTACGAGGAACTATGTCACAGGCCAACATCCACTGGGCTAAAAGCCAGACATGCAGAGTGGGGACCCCAGGGACCTGAGACTGGGGAAGGGTGTGAGGGAAGCCACTCACTGGGGGACAGCTGGAGATACCGCCAACGCCGAAGTAGAACTCATCCTTGTGCACAACTATGGAGGTGTGCCTGCAATGCAGAGAAGTGAGACAGTGAGCCAGAAAACTTAAAACTGGTCTGGGAAAAAGCAAATACCACACTGGAAGTAGAGTAATTTCTGCCCAAGGATAGGACTTACAAGGTCAACAGCCTTATGTAACTAACCAAAGGCATAAATATCCTACAGAGTTTCTCATCTTTGGCACTATTAACATTTGGGGCTGGAGAACTCTTGACTGGGGGGCTGTCCTGTGTATTCTAGGAAGTTTAGCAGCATCCTGACCTCCCCACACTGGATGCCAGGAGCACCCCGCTCCCACCAGCTGTGACAACCAAACCTGTCTCCAGACACTTGTCTGGATTGTTCTCGGGGGCAGAACTGTCCTCCTGGAGAACCGTTGCTATAGATCATGTCAGCAGAGGGGAGGCCCTGGATTCACCCTGATACTGAGAAACCGTTAGTGAAATCAAGCTCTGCAGACCAGGTGTGTTCCCAGACTTTGAAAACTAACAGGAGCAGATAACCTGGACCCTGCTGAGGGCCAGATCAGATGAGAAGTGTGGACCTATTTCAGGGGAAGGCGGTCATATTACTTGGTCTGAGTCAAACAAAACAAAGATCATTCTGGTCAGTCCAAATGTCAGCAGGCTCTAGGAGTCCAGGTGAAATACTGACCTACGGTTTCCTCCTTCATGGAACTGAGAACCCAGCTACCATCTTGTCCGACAGGGATGGATCGAGGACAGAGGCACCAAAGTGGACGAGTTTCAAGACAGACATGTGGGGCCCTTGAGACTTCTGTAGTTAGAAAGCCTTGGTTGGGCGGGTGGGCATGACATCATCCTGCCTTTCATTAGAGCAGGGTTTCTCAACCTCAGCACCACTGCCATTTTTGGGGCTGGATAATTCTTTGTTGTAACAGCTGTCCAGTGCACGGTAGGATGTTTACAGCAGCAACTCTGGCCTCCACCCACCCATCAAAAATGTCTCTAGACACTGCCAAATGTCCCTGGGGTGAGAGTCAGGGCACAAGATTACCCCTGGTTGAGAACCACCACTGCTTTAGAAGTTAGAAGTTTGATGACAGGGAGCGCTGGGTTTCAAGCTGGAAGCCACAGACAGAGACCTGAAACGCACAGGCACTGCTTTGTTTCAGAAACTAGCCAACCCATGTAGAGTCCCACCCAACTTACCAGATGCCTTCCAGTTGTTTCCCTGTGGAGAAAAGAAGAGATTTAGCCAGTTGGGATCAGACTAAATGTCCTCTCAGCCTGAGTAAATTCAGACCGTCACCGAAACCCAGAGTAACCCAGGGGGCACCTGGGTGACGTGGTCGGTTAAGTGTCTGACTCTTGGTTTCAGCTCAGGTCACGATCTCAGGGTCATAGGATTGAGTTCTGCACTGAGTGCAGGGTCTGCTTAAGACTTTCTTTCCCTTGGGGCACCTGGGTGAGTCAGTCCTTAAGCCTCTGCCTTTGGCTCAGGTCATAGTCCCAGGGTCCTGGGATGGAGCCCCACATCTGGCTCCCTGCTCAGCGGGAAGCCTGCTTCTTCCTCTCCGCTCCCCCTGCTTGTGTTCCCTCTCTGGCTGTCTCTCTCAAAATCAATCAATCTTTGGGTGGGGGCGCCTGGGTGGCTCAGTCGTTAGGCGTCTGCCTTAGGCTTGGGTCATGATCCCAGGGTCATGGGATTGAGACCCGCAATGGGCTCTTTGCTCTGCGGAAAGCCTGCTTCTCCCTCTCTCTCTCTGCTTGTGTTCCCTCTCTGTCAAATGAGTACATAAAATCTTAAAAAAAAAAAAAAATCTTTGAGTTGGGGGAAGAATTTCTCTCCCTTGAGGCAAAACAAAACAAAACAAAGCTCCCTCCCTCTCTGAAATAAATAATCTTAAAAACAAAAACACCCAGAATAACCTATTAAAAACCTCTTGGGAGACTTTCTAGGAATGCAGTTATCCTCCAATAAGGTCCTTTGGTCCTGATACAGGTATGTTAACTAGAATGCAAGATAAAAAACACTGGTACAGATGTTCCCCATTTTGTGTCTGCTTTTTTTTCCCCTTCAGGATCAATTCAACTTTGCCTTTTTATTTTTACTTTTTAAATTTTATTTATTTTTAAAGATTTTATTTATTTATTTGACAGATAGAGATCACAAGCAGGCAGAAAGGTAGGCAGAGAGAGAGAAGGAGAGGCAGGCTTCCCGCTGAGCAGAGAGCCCAATGCAGGACTCGATCCCAGGACCCTGGGATCATGACCTGAGCCGAAGGCAGAGGCTTTAACCCACTGAGCCACCCAGGTGCCCCAACTTTGCCTTTTTAATTTCTTTGTCTCACATACAGAGACAACAGAACAATGGTATAAAAAGGCTGTTATCCACTTCTTCATTGAGCCTATGTGAGGTGAAATCCTTCAGGAAATGACAGAGCAAAACTTGACAAACGCCATCCATCTGAGTAGTCAATCCAGATATATTCTATACCTCCACATGGCAGAAATGATGTTAGGTATGGAAATGAAAATATGAACAGATCACTCTCCTACCTGTAAGGAGCCCAAAGTCAAATGGAAAGAGAGACACACACATAACTAAGTAAAATACAATGTTGATAGGCTCTCATTATAGAGCGGTATAATTACAGAGTGCTAAAAATAAGATGTTATATATAATAAAGATAAGGAAACTTTATAAGCAGCAATTCAACCAGGGAACAAGTAGGAGGGGCAGGAGTGGACCTTTCTGCCAGAGTGAATATGTGCAAATGCACAGCTGTGATAAAGACAGGTTAGAGAAAAGAGTGCAGTGATGGTGACAGGAGGGAAAAGGGCCAGCAGGGACACCAGCAAAGTAGGGTAAGCCCGGACGGAAGGCTGCCCTACACTGTGGGGGTATTCGTGGTTGTCAGGCTGTAGAGTGCCTCGATCAGATCCATGTTTTTATTTTTATTTATTGTTTTTAAAGATTTTATTTATTTATTTGACAGACAGAGATCACAAGTAGGCAGAGAGGCAGGCAGAGAGAGAGAGAGAGGGAAGCAGGCTCCCTGCTGAGCAGAGACCCACCCCGCCCCGATGAGGTGCTCCATCCCAGGACCCTGGGATCATTACCCGAGCCAAAGGCAGAGACTTTAACCCACTGAGCCATCCAGGCGCCCCTGGATCCATGTTTTTTAAAAGACATCTACATCTTGTAAGAGAACTGTAGGGGCGCCTGGGTGGCTCAGTGGGTTAAGCATCCAACTCTTGATTTCGGCTCAGGCCGTGATCTCAGGGGCATGAGACTGGGCCCTGCAACGGCTCTGTCCTCAGCGGAGAGTCTGTTAAGATCTCTCTCTACCCCTACTCCTCCTCCCCTCTTGAAACAATAAAATAAAATACAGTATCACAGTGTATGGTACCCAGAATTTTGATAAATGGAGACTATACTAGGTACAAAGGCCTTGGGGAGAAAAGTAAAGACCTCCAAAAGATAAATTTTACCTTAGGATTGGTAGTAAAATCTAAGAAGAGATTTCAGTATGTAGGGAATTAATATGAAATACTGTGTCTATTTTCAATACAAACATTTCATTCCCTGTTAGTGTTGCCAGGCTAAATGCAGTAACAAGGAAAAGAAAATGTAGCAGAGCTCTATCTCTCCTTCAGTTAGGAGACCAGTGTGCTTTTCACTAAAAGACCTGCTACTTTGGCCCACAAGGCCCAAACGGACAGAGGGATTCAGGCTGGGGTTTCTGAGGTAGCTCCCTAGACTGTGGGGCAGGCTCTGCCCTTATCCAAAATGAGCTGAAATCCCACAGAGGTGGCCGAGAAACAGACTGAAAGCCGCACGGCACTGGTAACTCATATAGGACAAGTCTTCAAATGCAGCTTCCGGGGACGCCTGGGTGGCTCAGTGGGTTAAGCCTCTGCCTTCTGCTCAGGTCATGATCTCAGGGTCCTGGGATCGAGTCCCGCATCGGGCTATCTGCTTGGCAGGGAGTCTGCTTCCCTTCCTCTCTCTCTGCCTGCCTCTCTGCCTACTTGTGATCTCTGTCTGTCAAATAAATAAATAAAATCTTTAAAAAAAAAATGCAGCTTCCGCGGATGTACATCCTTTCTTATCCTTACTCTCAGTTATCCTTATTCTCACAACATCCTTATGCGGTGGAGTAGGGCAAATATTTATTAACATCATTTTACAAACAGGTAAATAAAGAGGCATGGTTTGTCCAGCATAAAAGCAAGGAGGAGAAACCACGATATGGCAATGTACTCGTTGGAGCAGGTCAGGGAGAAACATAAGGGCAGTTGCTCAGCAGCCTGTTCTTGGGAGGAAAAGAACAAGGGCCACAGTCTCCTCTGTCAAGTGACAGCCATTGGAAAGTAGAACGAAACTGATTTTTATTTTTATTTTTTTTAAGATTTTATTTATTTGACAGAGAGAGATCACAAGTAGACAGAGAGGCAGGCAGAGAGAGGGAGGGAAGCAGGCTCCCTGCCGAGCAGAGAGCCCGATGCGGGACTTGATCCCAGGAACCTGAGATCATGACCTGAGCCGAAGGCAGCGGCCTAACCCACTGAGCCACCCAGGCGCCCCATGAAACTGATTTTTAAAAATTTTGTTGGCCAGGGGCGCCTGGGTGGCTCAGTGGGTTAAACCTCTGCCTTCGGCTCGGGTCATGATCCCAGAGTCCTGGGATAGAGCCCCGCATCGAGCCCCGCATCGGGCTCTCTGCTCAGCAGGGAGCCTGCTTCCTCCTCTCTCTGCCTGTCTCTCTGCCTACTTGTGATCTCTGTCTGTCAAATAAATAAATAAAATCTTAAATTTTTTTTTTTTTTTTTGTTGGCCACATTGGGGCGGGAGTGAGTAGGAGGTGGTGATTTGAGACTGAATTAGGTCACAGGGCCATTTTGGAACATGAATTAGGCTCAGTGGATATTAGCACACTACAGAAGCAGATTATTTTCCCATTAGGATTTCGTCAGCAGGCCCAAGAGTGGGTGGGTCAGATGCCCGCATGTCTCCAAGCTTGCTGGAACATCTAGGGCACGGATTTCAAGGGCTATGAAGTATGCACATGAAAACAAATGGAAGGCAGGGATATCAGTCCTGTTTCCATCAAGAGTAACAAAGAATGCAGAGTGAGGTCTGCGTTCGTCAGCATTCCACTGACTGTGAAAGAGGTGAGTTAGTATACAAAAGCCAAGGAGAAAATACTGCATCCTGGCACGGGTGGCACATAGACGTACACGCTGATTGCAGGACAGGCTCGAGATCGGCCCCTGGAATCCTGCTGGTGTTCAGCAAATGTCTGTTTGGTGATGGGGCAGCATGGGGCTCTGTGCGAGCAGCATTAGGTCACTGGTATAAATCAAATGCAGCCCTAGCTCACCTCCCATATTCCTCTAATGATAGTGTTTTTATTTATTTATTTTTATTTTTATTTTTATTTTAAAATATTTTATTTATTTGACAGAGATCACAAGTAGGCAGAGAGGCAGGCAGAGAGAGAGGAGGAAGCAGGCTTCCTGCTGAGCAGAGAGCCCGATGCGGGGCTCGATCCCAGGACCCTGGGATCATGACCTGAGCCGAAGGCAGAGGCTTTAACCCACTGAGCCACCCAGGCGCCTCTATTTATTTTGTTTTAATTCCAGTTAACATGCAGTGTTATTGATAGTGTATTTATTTATTTTTAAGATTTTATTTTTAAGTAATCTCTACACCAAATGTAGGGCTTGAACTCACAACCCCGAGATCAGGAGCCACATGCTCCACCTACTAAGCCAGCCAGGCACCCCTTGATAGTGGTTTTAATTGGCAATGCTTTTTTTTTATTAAAACATTTTTTAGGTTTATTTACTTATTTTTAGTACTCTGCACCCAGTGTGGGGCTCGAACTCACAACCCTGAGATTGAGCGGCACGCTCCTCCCACTAAGCCAGCCAGGCGCCCTTAACTGGCAATGTTTTAATCTGCTGGTTGGCTCGGCATCTGCCAGATTACCAGCCACGTGAAGCGGTTAATGTAACTTACAAAATCAGCTTGCTCTTCTCTGGGGCCACTGGATAAATATTGAATCTAGGTGGGAAAGAGGTAAAAGGAAACATTTGTATAACATAAGTGGGCCTCTGTGCCAATATTGTAAAGAAAAATAAAAGGCTATTGGCAGGAGGGCTTTCCCTTCCTTCAGGCAGAGAAAGGTTATCACAAAATCAAATGCAGTACATTGTTAAAAACTGAGAGGGCATTTTATTTTACTTTATTTATTTATTTTTAAAATTTTATTTATTTGACACAGAGAAAGATCACAAGTAGGCAGAGAGGCAGGCAGAGTGGGGGGACAGCAGGCTCCCTGCTGAGCAGAGAGCCCGATTCGATGCGGAATTCGAACCCAGGACCCTGAGATCAGGACCTGAGTCGAAGGCAGAGGCTTAACCCACTGAGCCACCCAGGCACCCCAAAAAACTGAGGGTATTTTAATTTAAAAAAAAAAAAGTAGGTTTAAAACTACTTGATATTCCAATGCTAGGATTCCTTGGGGCCAGTACAGGATTCTTTCCTCGTATAAAATAACTGACTTAGGAGTTCTTTTCCTCAGTACTGAGAGAGTTCCCTTTAACCCTTGCTTGTTTTCATTAGTCAGGCCTTGTAGCAATGCTTTGAGGTAGGTCTGCAACATTCCGCCATTCAGCCAGGCTATATTTACTGAACACCGGTCACGGTGCTAGACTCTGGATAAATCCATAGAGCTCTTGCCCCTAGCAGAGCTTCCAGTCCAGTTCTGGGGGTGTGTGAACACTGAGGAGGAAATAAGCAATTATAGGGGTGCCTGGGTGGTTTAGCCAGTGAAGCATCTGAATTTTTTTCTTCTTTTAAGATTTTATATATTTATCTGACAGAGTGATAGAGAGCACAAGTAGAGAGAGCGGCAGGCAGAGGGAGAGGGAGAAGCAGGCTCCCTGCAGAGCAAGAAGCCCAATGCAGGACTTGATCCCAGGACCCCTGGGTAGATGGTAGATGCTTAACCAACTGAGCCACCCAGGTGCCCCAGCAACTGACTTGATTTCGGCTCAGGTCATTATCTCGGGGTCATGAGATTGAGCTCCACGTGCTGTGTGCTGAGTGTGGAGCCTGTTTAAGGCTCTGTGCTGAGTGTGGAGCCTGTTTAAGATCCCCCCCATCCCGAAACCACCGCCCTGCCGCCACCTCACCCTGCTTGCAAGTGCTCGCTCTCTAAAAAAGAAAACAATTATGAAATAGAATAATGAATGCTATTAAAGTGGAGCATAGGATGTTATGAGCACATACTGGGGACACGTGACCAAGATATATGCGGTAGGGGTCAGGGAAATTTTCCTAGAGAAAGAGATATGTTAGTTGAGACCTCGAGGATGAGCAGAAGTTCGTTAGCCAGGCCAAGCGAAAGTATTATGGCAGACAGCATAGCTTTTGAAGAGCTAAGATGTGCTGAACAGGGGGTGCCTGGGTGGCTCAGTGGGTTAAGCCTCTGCCTATGGCTCAGGTCATGATCTCAGGGTCCTGGGATCAAGCCCGATGTCAGGTTCTCTGCTCAGAGGGGAGCTTGGTTTACCCCACCCCCCCAACTGACTACGTGTGATCTCTGTCAAATAAATAAACTCTTTTAGGGGCGCCTGGGTGGCTCAGTGGGTTTAAGCCTCTGCCTTCGGCTCAGGTCACGATCCCAGGGTCCTGGGATTGAGCCCCACATCAGGCTCTCTGCTCAGCGGGGAGCCTGATTCCCTTCCTCTCTCTCTGGCTGCCTCTTTGCCTACCTGTGATCTCTGTCTGTCAAGTAAATAAATAAAATCTTTAAAAATAAATAAATAAATAAATAAATAAATAAATAAACTCTTTTAAAAAAAAGTTTTTATTTATTCATTTGAGGGGCGGCGCATACAAGCGAGAGCAGGAGCTGGGGGAGGGTCAGAAAGAGAGGAAGAGGGACGCCTGGGTGGCTCAGTTGGTTAAGCAGCTGCCTTCGGCTCCGGTCATGATCCCAGCGTCCTGGGATCGAGTCCCGCATCAGGCTCCTTGCTCATCGGGGAGCCTGCTTCTCCCTCTGCCTCTGCCTGCCATTCTGTCTGCCTGTGCTTGCTCTCTCTCCCTCTCTCTCTCTGACAAGTAAATAAATAAAATCTTAAAAAAAAAAAAAGAGAGGAAGAGGCAGACTGCCCCTTGAGCAGGGAGCCCCAGGACCCCAGGATTAAGACCTGAGCCAAATGCAGATGCTCAACTGACTGAGCCACTCAGGCACCGCTCAGAATTCACGTTTTTTACTTCATTACTATTTGTATTACAGAATTAAGCAAAGAACTGAGTATAAAGTAAAATCTGAAATATTCATTAGATTGCATTCTGCCAAGAAATAAATATGTTCTATACCCTTCTGTCTTTAAACCTGAGAACAATTTTGAGATAGGCTTCTGAAAAAAATAAAAAATAAACATAACCCTGGGATACGTGCATGCACACAAAACTTTAGATTAGAAAACAATCAACAAATATAATGTATTCTTATCACAATTAAAAAAAAAACCCAAGCACCTCTGCATTTGTCTCTATGTCCTTTAGCACTGAAAAAGGTCATGAAATTTAAAGAACAGCCAAAATTATCAAGAGGAGGAACTTAAAGGACAATTATTATAGCTAATTATCTTAGGCAAATGGTACATTATGAAAAAGAGGTGTCATCAGGTATGTTAGAACACTAAGGATAAATCTGGGACCATTTCATGGTGAATGAAGGACGGTCGATCAGAAATACCTTCATGTGAAGCAATTATTCTAGGAGACTGGACACTGGACAGGATAAAACTGTGGAGTCTACACTGGAGGAGAAGGGAATTACACTAGGCTTTCTCCAGTCCAGTCATGACTGTAATAAAGCTAGATGGGGTCCTTTTTTTTTTTTTTTTTTTAAGATTTTATTTATTTATTTGACAGAGAGAGAGAGCAGCGCACACACAAGTAGGCAGAGTGGCAGGGAGAGGGAGAGGGAGAAGCAGGTACCCTGGGCTCCATCCCAGGACTCTGGGATCATGCCTTGAGCTGGAGGCAGCCACCCAGGTACCCCTAGATGGCGTCTTTTTTTTTTTTTTTTTTTTAATTTATTTATTTGACAGACAGGGATCACAAGCAGGCAGAGGGGCAGGCAGAGAGAGAGGAGGAAGCAGGCTCCTTGCCGAGCAGAGAGCCCGATGCAGGGCTCGATCCCAGGACCCTGAGATCATGACCCGAGCCGAAGGCAGCGGCCTAACCCACTGAGCCACCCAGGCGCCCCTAGATGGCGTCTTTTAATGAGGAACCATCATAACAAGAATAAGGTACATCTGATGAGGCCACACTAATTTAATATGGCAAAATGAGTGCGATGAGCAATGATCATAAATCCATGATTATGAATGGCACAGAAACACTGAACCCAGATCCTTTTCTCATCCAAATTTGAAACACTTGACCAAAGATGCTTTTACAAACTTGAAAAATTATAAAGGACACGTTCCATAGTAGAGGTGATATAACAAAATGATTGACAACATGAGCCCTGAAAGTCAGAATGCTTGGGTTTATAACCCAGCCCTGCCACTTACCAGCTGTGTGAGCAGGGGTTAGTTTCTTTTTTGGCGGGGGGTGTGGGGGGCAAGTCTCTTTACGCCTTATGTCTCAGGTTCCTCAAATGAAAAATGGAAGTAATCACAGGACCTACCTCACAAAACTATGGTGAGGATTATAACACACACAAAGTACTCAGAAAAAAGAGTGTGGCTCATGGGAAGTTCTCAACAAATGCAAGCTATTAATATGCTTCTGGAAGTCATATAGCAAAAATCAGGAAACAAGTGGACTTTTTAAAGGTTCAAATATATTTGGGAATGGGAAATCAATACACTGGGACATACCCAACTTTAAGGTTGGTGATGTCTGGACAGGGTGAACCAGTAAGGTAATGCCCATTTTCCAAAAGTTTCCAACTCTAGAAAGTAGTGATTATTAGCTTTGATAAACCTTTCATTACTTTTGCAAAAGCCATAACAGCAATATGGGGGAAAAAAGAGAAGAGAGAATTAGATTTGCAGGCAAGGTGATGTTCTCAGAAATACATTGCGGGCAGATGTGCCAAAGTGGTGAAGTTCCCATTTTTGCCTGTGATCCTTCTAGGATTTCTCATCTATTAAAAAAAGTAGGGGGAGGGGGCCTGTCTGGCTCTCCCCCTTCAGTTATGGCAGTATTCCCTTCACCCATGATACTCCACAAAGGCCTTCCTTCAGTTCCAGGACAAGGCCAGGCTCTATCCTACCTCCGGGCCTTGGCAGATTGATCTTCCTCATGCCTAGAACACTAGAACTCCCTCACCACCCTCCTGTGACTGCTACTTGATCCTTGACTTCCCAACTTAAGTCACTCCTTCTGATACCCTTAAAGTCAGGTTTCTCTTCTTACTTTCAATCTCAGCACCCTGTTTGCTTCTTGCCACATCCCCGGTGAGCAGCTCCCAGAAGGCAGTGAACATTTTGCTCAATATATTGTCCTCAGTTAAGCTTAACACACGGACTAGCACCTAGTAGGCACTCAAAAAAACAATCTATTGGGCGCCTGGGTGGCTCAGTGGGTTAAGCCGCTGCCTTCGGCTCAGGTCATGATCCCAGTGTCCTGGGATCGAGTCCCACATTGGGCTCCTTGCTCAGCGGGGAGCCTGCTTCTCTCTGTGTCTCTCCCAGCCACTTCGCCTGCTTGTGCACTCTCTCTCTCTCTCTCTCTCTGACAAATAAATAAATAAAATCTTAAAAAAAAAAAAAAAAAAACCACAACAATCTATTGAATGAATCACGTAGCAGTGATTGCCTAAGGGCATTCATAGCTATGACCAAAGTAACCAAATAATGGCTCCATTCCAAGAAGTTTAGTTAGAACTTGACTGATGTAATCTGTTAGAGATTAGCACCTTCCTCCATGACTTTGTAAATTTTGCTTTCAACTTTGCCTTAGTCATTTTAACAACTGGTGATCTGGGCCCAAACTTCTAGCCAACAATGGCCTGGCTACATAACAATTATCTGAAGAGCTTATTAAAAATGCAGATTTTTGGATCAAAACTCCAGAAGATTCTTATTTACTACCTGTGTAATGAGGCTCTAGAATCCATAAATTCAAAACTTCGCTTATTTTGAATAAATATATGTGTGCAGTACACAATTCGAAAGGTACAAAAAGTTTACAGTGAAGTCTCCCTTCCATTCCTGTCCTCTGGCATCAAGTTCCCCTTCCCATAAGTTACCGCTATTTCAATTTCTTTTCTTTCTTTTTTTTTTTTAAGATTTTATTTATTTATTTGATAGACAGAGATAACAAGTAGTCAGAGAGGCAGGCAAGGAGAGAGTTGGAAGCAGGCTCCCCGCTGAGCAGAGAGCCTGATGCGGGGCTCAATCCCAGGACCATGAGACCATGACCTGAGCTGAAGGCAGAGGCTTTACCCACTGAGCCACCCAGGCGCCCCACTATTTCAATTTCTTATGTATTCTTCCAGGTAATTATTTGTCTACAGGAGCATGTATAAATCCTTTGCTTTAAACACACCGAAAATTTAAAGAACTGTTCCAACTTTGTTTTCTCTACTTCCATTGAACAGAACTTGTTGAAAGTGAAGTGATCTGTATTTTTAACAAGCATCCCAGGTGATTCTGAGGTAAAGCCAACTATCAGTAACCATTCACTGGCCCAGGGTTAAGAGATTAAGCGCAACTCACTATGATACACCAGAAACTCAGGGACATTGAAAAGATGCCTCCCAAGTAGTCTTGTTACTTGACTTCCACCTCTTGTCTTACCAAGACGAACTAAAACACTCTCTAATGAGTCCATAAAAGTAAGGAAAAACTAGCCATTCCAATGGATGTTGCCAAAGCTGTTCAATTTTTCAATTCCTGGAATCCTTTCCTGCCCAGAATCAACTGAAAACACAAACGCGACAACTTCTGTGTTAGAGACCTTTCGGTATTTGGGTTATAATGACGTTCGACATGCAGCGAACTAGGGCTGATGTTCTCTCCTGGTCGGTAAGTAGTTTAATGGAGCACAACTGAAATACGTCCTTACTAACCCTTACTGTCACAACAGTATCCAGTCCTCCCCTAGAATTGCTTTCTAATCATCTGGACAAAAGCAATTAACTTAAAAACTGTTGAGAAGACCGCACTGTCCCTCGAGTTCGGGCTCCAGAAGCAGACCTGACTTCACCTCCACCTGGGAGCCTAGGCTGGGCCCCCGGGCGGCTCTAGCTTCCTACTCCTATCTACCCCAGAGACTACAGAGAGTGTCCTTTTAGCACGGAGGGAAGGCTAAGGGCCACCCGGGGGTCTCCGCAGTGTCCCCTCCACCACGAGGGGCACCGCGCAGTAGGCATCCTCATCTCCCCTATACTCGGTGAAGGAAGGAGTTTAAAGGGCTCCCGAAGTGGGGCAGGGGAGCCGCCGGGCTGCAGCGCCGGCTCACCCCACGGCTCGCAGGGGGCAGGGGGAGGGCGTGACTCCTCCATCCCTTCCTCCTGGATTCAAACGCGAAGTCGGGAAAGTGGCGCTCCAGGGGCCCGAACCTCAGACCTCTCCCTTCTCCACTCGCGCTTTCCTGCATCCTCTGGGCCCCGCATCCCCACCACGAGCCGTGGTCCAGGCCTCCCTACCTCTGCCGGCCGTCCCGGCACCCTCTTGCCCGCCCCCAGACCCCTCACCCAGCATGATGGGGCTGAGCCGCCGGGCCAGGCCCTTGGACAGGTCGTATACGTAGAGCTTCACCGGATAGAGATTCGGCGGCTCCATCGGGACCCGTGGCGGCGGCTGCCACGAAGTCCCTCAGGCACCCGGCAGCGGCTTGGACCTTCCCGTACCCGACGGGGGTGGGGAGCGGAGGGAGCGGGGGGGGGGGGCCGGGCCCCGGCCCGCCGCGTGGGGGGGGGGGGAAAGGCGGCCCTGCGCTACACGCGCCCCCACGCCCGCCACCGGCAACGACTACTGTGAGGTGACAGAGCCGGGACGGGCAGGGTCCGCGCGGAAGAGGGGGCGGGGGCGGAGACGCACTCTTGCGCATGTGCTACTGTCCCGACGGACGGCGAGGGGCGGGGTTTCGCGGAAGGGGGGCGGGGCTTTCGCTCACGGGGTTGGATTCGTTGGAGACAGTAGTGGAAAGCGGGTGGGGGAAGTGGGCGTGTCAATTTGAGGAGGAATGTGCGCGCTATGCGTGATGACGCAACGGGCGTTGATTGGGAGCGCGAACTGGAGCCCGTGCGAGCGTTGCGCCCCGCCTTTTGTCCAAATTGATCTCTTCGTTGTTTCTAAGGTAGGCATTTCGGGCTTTTCGCTTTGTCCCTTGCTTTCCGGCCGGGGCTGGTCTCAACGTGCTTCGCTCACTTAGTCTTGCGCGCAGCTCTAGCCTCCCCGCGAGGCAGCGTCAGCACGAAGTGTGCAGACCGGCGGGGTAGAGACAGATTCTGGTCCCCGTCCCCTCCTCCGTGGGAGGCGGCACCTGGCCTTGAGGCCAGCCTGCAGTGAGACCCTGTCTCTCCGCGTGGCTGGCGGAGGAGTTGGGGGAAATTTGGGGGCGGGATGAGCACAGTGGGTCCGCTGGAGTATCTAGTACCCTGGAGCAGGAATTCCGTAGGTCCAGATGGTGCTGGAGACCAGACGGGGCCTTCAGGTTGGGCTGCCCCAGCACCCCAGTCAGTCGGAGGGCCGCTACCAGCCCTGAAGAGGCCTTGAGGGATAGCGGAGGTGAGGCTGCCGCTGGAATGATGCCCACCGCCGTATACTAGTGCATCTCAGTTACTGAGAGCTTTGGAGGCAGCAAGATCCAGCATCCGCATTCCTCACCAGTAATCTTGAGACTTTAGGGCGGATCTCATGGGAGCCTAGGAGTCGATATTTTTTAGGGTTAAATTTGCTTCTTACTGATCATAACTTTCTTTCACCTGGTGAGCAGTAAACAAAATGTCAGGTTGGGAGTCTTACTACAAAAACGAGGGCGATGAAGAAGAAGAACAAGAAGAGGGACTTGAAGCAGGTGGTAAGTGACTTCAACGTGTGCGCGGTTCTGTGTATAAGACTTTCCCTGTCTCTGCTGTCTAATGGCTTACCCTGCTCTCCCCAGAGAATCTCAAACGCTTTTCTCCCTTTGAACTTTGCAGAGCTACCCAAGGCTCTTTTACTCAAGTCCTACTCCAGTCCTTGAGACATTTGTAGCCTTAAACTTTTACTGGGTTCTGGTAGGTAGACATCTGTTGAGTTCGAGTCAATGACCCTGAACATTGGTACCTTTTGTCACCTCAGGGAAGACCTTTCCTCACCCAGGAGAGTTGTTTTACTCATTGTAGGACCTCAGTATAAAAATGTCTTCACCCTACAATAACTGCAGCAACCAAAGCGAAAATGTGAGCAACACAGTTACAAGATTCATTCTCTAACCATGGTCTCAGGCATGGTAGTAACACAAAGGATAAAGGAAGAGAAGTAAGGGGTGCATGTAGTCTACATACTGGTGAATTTAAGTCCTGGGTAAAAAAATTTTAAAGTGTTTTTACTAAAAGCGAGAAACACAGGAAACGTATAACATAAAAGAGAAAGTTTGCTGTAATCTATATATTCTACTGCCCGAACACTACTACTGCCAGCTTTTTGGCATTTTGCATATTTCCTTCATTGAAGGAAATTTCCTTCATCTTTTATTCTGCTATTTCTTAACTATGTATGTCTGCTTTTCTTTGTGTCTGATTTTTTATAATCATAGTGAATATATGTTTTTTCATTTTCATTTGCACCAGTCTTCTTCCAAAAACAATTTTAAACATAATTTTGTGTTCTGCCTTTTCCCCTTAATATATTATAGATATATTTTCCCATGTAACTACATATATGTCGTCTTTATAACTCATTTTAAAGGTACTGTAATTTTTTCAGTCTGCTTCCCATTGGACATTTTAGTTACTTTCAATTTCTTTTTTTTTTTTTTAAGATTTTATTTATTTATTTGGCAGAGAGAGAGAGACACAGCAAGAGAAGGAACAAAGCAGGGGGAGTGGGAGAGGGAGAAGTAGGTTTCCTGCTGAGCAGAGAGCCCGATGTGGGGCTCGATCCCAGGACCCTGGGATCCTGACCTGAGCTGAAGGCAGATGCTTAATGACCTAGCCACCCAGGCGCCCTATTTTCAATTTCTTACTTTAATGAACAACATTGTGGAAAATTTTGTATAAGGGGTTTCCCATATCTTATGTTCTTTAGATTGCTAAGAGGTAGAAGTCACTGGGTCATGATAGAATTTTTGTCCAAACCATAAGAGACTCTTAATCTCAGGAAACAAACTGAGGGTGCTGTAAGAGAAGGGGTGGGAGGGATGGGATACCTGGGTGATGGACATTGGAGAGGGTATGTGCTATGGTGAGTGCTGTGAATTGTGTAAGACTGATGAATCACCGCCATGTACCCCTGAAACAAATAATACATTATATGTTAATAAAAATAAATTAATTAAAATTAAAAAAAATTTTGTTTAGGGCTCTTGACCCATAATCGTCAAATTGTTTTATAGATGGGCAATTACGTTTATTGTATTAAAAGCAGCAGTGCGAATAAAAGGGAGACAACCAGACATTTTATGTGTTTCTTTTCTTTCTTTTTTTTTTTTAAAAGATTTTTTATTTATTTATTTGGCAGACAGAGATCACAAGTAGGCAGAGAGGCAGGCAGAGAGAGAGAGAGAGAGAGAGAGAGAGAGAGAGGAGGAAGCAGGCTCCCCGCTGAGCAGAGAGCCCGACGCGGGGCTTGATCCCAGAACCGTGAGATCATGACCTGAGCCGAAGGCATAGGCTTTAACCCACTGAGCCACCCAGGCGCCCCCTTTTTTTTTTTTTTTTAAAGATTTTTTATTTATGTGTTTCTTTTTTTTAAAGATTTTATTTATTTATTTGAGAGAGAACACAAGAGAGAGATTGAGCAAGTGAGTGAGCAGGCGAGGACAAGCATGGGGGAAGGGCAGAGGGAGAAGCAGGCTCCCCGTTGAGCAGGGATCCTGACTGGGGCTCGATCCCAGGACCCTGAGATCGTGACCTGAGCCAAAGGCAGACACTTAACTTACTGAGCCACCCAGGAGTCCCCATTTTATGTGTTTTTATAAAAAACTCAGCATCGCCTATGATGCCAGAAAGGAAAAAAGAACACCTGAATCTGATGATGAACCCTCTCTAGGTCCTCAGTAGGAAAGACAGAGGATTATGTCAGTTTATAACGAAAGAGTACAGTCAGCAAAATCCAGAAGGTGGAAAACTGTATGCAACACAACATTCTGGTTCTTTGGCAAATAAGTTATAAGACACAAAAACGGAGGGGTATCTATAGTTTAAGAGGTTTCAAAAACTTATTTTTTCTAAGTAGGCTCCACGCCCAGTGTGGAGCCTAACTGGGGGCTTGAACTCATGACCCTGAGATCAAGACCTGAGCTGAGATCAAGAGTCAGATGCTTAACTGACTGAGCCCCCCCCAGGTGCCCCCTGAAACTTTTTTTTTTTAAAGTCAAAACTAGTGTTTAGGAATGTTCACTAGGATGATAAAACTATAAAGGAAACAAGGAAATGATTATTGAAAGTCAGGTTAGTAGTTACTCTTTGGAGGAGGGTGGGCATTGTAATGGGCTTTTTTCTGTTTGTTTTACATGAATAATAAACATGATAAATATGACCACAAGTGCAAACATTTTCTCCTATTTTTCCCCCCATAGGAGAATATACATACTCAGGAAGAGATAGTTTGATTTTTTTGGTTGATGGTTCTAGGGCCATGTTTGAATCTGAGGGTGAAGATGAAATGACTCCTTTTGACATGAGCATCCAGGTAAGACTACCTTCTATTTAATTTAAAAAAAGGAAAGGAGAGGAAGAAAAAAGTATTAATACCACTCTAAAAATTATGGACTCTTTGAAAAATTTGTGAGTGATTGGTGTTTTTTAGCCTCTCCCAGAATGGTTGCATGTACTCTGAGCTAAAAAAAAAAAAAAAGGTAGCAGCACTGGAGCATAGACCCATTTTGTTTTGTGTTTGAACTTCAGACCCTAAGAATACATTGCTCCCACTTCTTGTGTTAGCCCTGGTGGTACAGAAGGGCTCCTCCTCCTGTAAAGATGTGCGTGTGAAGGAAGAAAGGATATTCCAACAGTTAATGGTGTTAAATGAGTCCTCTTTTCATTGGTATTCGGAAGTTGAGTATTACCCATGGCTGAAAAAAGACTGCAAAAAGACAACCCCATTTAAAAATGGGCATAGGATTTGCAACAACATTTCTCTAGAGATCTACAGATGGTCAAGAAGCCCTCAAAAAGATGCACATCTTTAGTCATTAGAGAAAAGCAAATTAAAAGCAAAACAAAACCATAGTGAGATATCCCACCCACTAGCATGGCTATATTTTAGAGGGGGAAAAAAAAGGATACAAAGAAACGTTGGCAAGGATGCAGAGAAATTGGAAACCTACGTTGCTGGTGGGAATGTGAGATGGGTCGGCTGCTGTGGAAAACAGGATGGCAGTTCCTCAGAGAATTAAACATAGAATTCCCACATGACCCAGCAATCCCTCTCCTAGCTAATTACCCAATAGAGTAAAAATGGGTTCAGGTCCTGATTCTGTCACTTACAAACTATATGAGGTCAGAAGAGTTGCTGAACCTTTTGGTATCTATCTCCTCATCTGCGTAATGGAGAAAATAATAGTACCTGTCCCATCAAGGAGTAAATATTTGGTTTTGTTCTGTTTTGTTTTAAGATTTTACTTCTTTATTTGAGAGGGAGAGAGAGCACAACCCAGGAGAGCAGGCAGCAGAGGGAGAAGCAGGCTCCTCACAGAGCAAGGAGCTCAATGCAGGACTCGATCCCAGGACCTCAGGATCATGACCTGAGCCAAAGGCAGATACCCAACCAACTGAGCTACCCAGGCGCCCCTTGTTCTGTTTTTTTAAAAAATTTATTTATTTAAGAGAGAGAGTGTTAGGGCGCCTGGGTGGCTCAGTGGGTTAAGCCGCTGCCTTCAGCTCAGGTCATGATCTTGGGGTCCTGGGATCGAGTCCCGCGTCAGGCTCTCTGCTCAGCAGGGAGCCTGCTTCCCTTCCTCTCTCTCTGCCTGCCTCTCTGCCTACTTGTGATCTCTGTCAAATAAATAAATAAAATCTTAAAAAAAAAAAAAAAGAGAGAGTGTTAGCAGGGGGGAGGAGCTGAGAGGGGTAGAGAATCTCAAGCAGACTCCCTGCTGAGTGAGGAGCCCAATGTGGGGTTTGATCTCACAGCTTGAGCCAAAACCAAGAGTCTGACACTCAGCCAAAGGCATCGCACAGGAGCCTCAATATTTTTTTTCTTAAATTGAGGTATAGTTTACATAACATAAAATTAACCATTTTAAGGTACACATTTCGAAGGTTTTTTTTTTTTAATTTTTATTTTTTATTTATTTATTTTTTTTATTTATTTGTCAGAGAGGGAGAGAGAGCAAGCACAGGCAGACAGAATGGCAGGCAGAGGCAGAGGGAGAAGCAGGCTCCCGCTGAGCAAGGAGCCCGATGTGGGACTCGATCCCAGGACGCTGGGATCATGACCTGAGCCGAAGTCAGCTGCTCAACCAACTGAGCCACCCAGGCGTCCCACATTTCGAAGGTTTTAGTCATTCATTGTGTAACCACCACCTCTGTGTTACTCCTGAATGTTTTGAATGGATAAACAAAATGTTTATACATGCTGTGGAGTACTACTCAGCCCTAAAAAGGAGTGACGTATTGAGACCACAAGGTGAATGAACCTTGAAAACATTATGTTAAGTGAAGGAAGCCAGACAAAAGGTCACACATTTTGGGATTACATTTATATGAAATAAGAAATACATAATCCATGGAGAATGTAGGTCGGTGGTTACCAGGAATGGCGATAGAGGCAGAGGCACCGGGGGAGCAATTACTTAATGGTAAGAGTGGTGCTTGCTTTTGGGGTGATGAAATTATTTTGGAACTAGACAGTGGTGGTGGTTATCCAGTGTTGTGAATGTACTAAATACTACTGAATTAATTAATTTAAAAATAGTTAATTTGGGGACATCGGCTGGCTCAGTCAGTAGGGCATGAGACCCTTGATCTTGGAGTTGTGAGTTCAAGTCTCACACTGGGTATGGAGCCTATTGAAAAATAAAATAAAAATGGTTAATTTTGTTATGTGAAGTCCACCTCCAGAAGATTATCATTTCTTTACAGAGAAGAATTATAAATTCTAAAGACTTAGCCGCATATATTATGTTTTATATTTTTAGAGTTTGGAGCCAAACAGAAGCTTCTGATGTTCTAATTTGTATACAGACAGTTCTTGTAGTTGGCAAATCAGAATATCTTGTATCTAGAAAAAGAATTAATGAGAATAGTCCTTAACTTTAAAGCAGTGGTTTTCAGAGTCATCTGTAGGCCTTGTTAGCATGAATGCAGAGCCTTGCCCCAGAATCAGAATTTCTGGTTCTGTAGATCTAGAGCTGGAACCAAGAATTTGCATTTCCAGCAAGTTCCCAGGTGATGCTGATGTTGCTAGTTTGGAGATCACTCTTTGAGGAGCACTGCTTTCACCTTTTTGGGATTGTGGCCTTCTTTGAGGATGTGGCAAAAGCTATGTACCCCATCTGCCAAAAAGATACACTCATACTTCTGCATGTAATTTCAAAGGGTTCTTAGAACGCTTGATGCCTAAAGGACCCAAAAGAAAATGTATTGCTATGTAGCAAATAAGTGAGACATTCACAGATGAATATAACGTATTTGATAAGCAATGAAAAAATATTTTTTCAAAAAAAAAATTTTTTTTTTAATTCTTAGAACCTAAAAGGAGCCCTCACCAAAGTTTTGTAAATGTTTATAGACTGCTCAAAGTAAATAAAGTTGAGGGGATGGAAAGTACAGCAGAAGGAACATAGTCAGTGGTATGATAATGGCTTTATAGGGTGACAGGTGGGAGCTACACTTGTGACAAGCAAAGCATAATGTACAGATTTGTCACATCACTATATCGTACACCTGACACAGGTAACGTTGTGTTACAATATACTTCAATTAAAAAAAAAGAGTAGGTTAAAATACTTGTAGAAATAATTACTAGACAGGATTTTCCTAGAATACTGACGTCTTTAATTGTGTAATTAAGCAAATTTTTATTCTAAAAGATGCTGTTAGGGAAAAAAAGATGCTGTTAGCAGTTAAGGACTTCCTGTTGGGCCACATCTACTTATTGTTAGCTTAAACCTTTTGCATAGGTGATTATTTTACATAGGTAACTTCTGTTTCTTGGTCTCAGGCTGCTTGAGGGAAGATCAGATGGCCTGTCCAAACTCAATTAAGTAAATGACATCAGTGGGACTCACATCCAGGTTTTCTGATTCCAATACTGGGCTGTTTTCCCTTCTTACAGCAGAATTTCCTCCCTGACTAATAAGTGATTCCAGTTCTTTGATTTCTTACGGTAGGAAGTACTCATACTTAACACACTTTGCCTTTTGTTATAGCATAATATATATGCCCATCCTTCTCACTGATTCATGACTTTCCTGAAGGTAGGAGTCAGGCCTTAATCTAACGCCATGGACAGATTCAGCAAATATATTAAGCATCTACTATGCCCCAGGCACTTACGGAGTTTAAATTTTATGGTAAGTTAAATATTAATTGAATTTTTATTTTGATTTTGTCAGTGTATCCAGAGTGTGTATACCAATAAGATCATAAGCAGTGATCAAGATCTCTTGGCAGTGGTGTTCTATGGTACTGAGAAGGATAAAAATTCAGTGAATTTCAAAAATATTTACGTCTTGCAGGAGTTGGATAATCCAGGTCAGTAGAGGCGTAAGATCAGCTTTTCCCTTAAACTGGAAGGTCACTGCCCTGAACAGAGAAGGATGTGGAGAAGGAAGTAGATGACATGTTGACTAAGAGTATGCTTTCCTGCAGAGGGGGGTTCTTCCTGGGATGTGCACTTTGTGGGTTAAACACTTCTGGGGTGAGAACGGGACCTCTGCTCTTCTGTTTACCATATAAATGGGGCATTAACTCCGTTTTGATTTTTCTGCCTGTTTGACTCCCTGTCTCTGATTAGGTGCGAAACGAGTGCTCGAGCTTGACCAGTTTAAAGGGGAGCAGGGGAAAAAGCATTTCCAAGACCTAATTGGCCATGGATCTGACTACTCACTGAGTGAGGTGCTCTGGGTCTGTGCCAACCTCTTTAGCGATGTCCAGGTCAAGATGAGCCATAAGAGGATCATGTTGTTCACCAATGAAGATGACCCCCATGGCCATGACAGTGCCAAAGCCAGCCGGGCCAGGACCAAAGCTGGAGATCTCCGTGACACAGGTTGGCATTTTCTCTGTTCTTTTCTGTTTTTTTATTTTTATTTTTATTTTTTAAAGATTTTATTTATTTATTTGACAGAGAGATCACAAGTAGGCAGAGAGGCAGGCAGAGAAAGAGGGGGAAGCAGGCTCCCCGCTGAGCAGAGAACCCGATATAGGGCTTGATCCCAGGACCCTGAGATCATGACCTGAGCTGAAGGCAGAGGCTTTAGCCCACTGAGCCACCCAGGCGCCCAGCCCCATCCCTGTCCCTTTTTTTTTAAAGATTTTATTTATTTATTTGACAGAGAGAGATCACAGGTAGGCAGAGAAAGAGAGAGGAGGAAACAGGCTCCCTGCCGAGCAGAGAGCCCATGCGGGGCTCGATCCCAGGACCCTGGGATCATGACCTGAGCCAAAGGCAGAGGCTTAACCCACTGAGCCACCCAGGCACCCCCTTCCCTGTTCTTTTAAATCGACACTTAATCTTATTGCTTCTTTGTAGTTGATGTCAAACATTTCTTTTTTCTCCACTGACTATGAAATGAAAGAATAAAATGAAGCTGGGGGAGACACCTATGTAACATTCCTACTGAAAATGATGAAGCCATTTGCGCGTGCTCTCTCTCTCTCTCTCTCTCTCTCTCTCTCTTTTTTTTTTTTTTTTAAGATTTATTTGTTTTAGAGAGACAGAGAGTGTGTGTGTGTGATTGGCGGGTGCTGGGAGGGCAGAGGGAACGAATCCCAAACAGACCGCCCTGTGTGTGGAGCCGGACTCCAGGCTCCAGGCTTGAGCTCACGACCCTGAGATCATGACCTGAGCTGAAATCAGGAGTCAGATGCTCACCCCACAGAGCCACCCAGGCGCCCCAGGGCCATGTGCTTTCTTTTTTTTTTTTTTTAGATTTTATTTGTTTATTTGACAGAGATCACAAGTAGACAGAGAGGCAGGCAGAGAGAGAGAGAGAGGGAAGCAGGCTCCCTGCCGAGCAGAGAGCCCGATGCGGTACCCGATCCCAGGACCCTGAGATCATGACCTGAGCCGAAGGCAGCAGCGTAACCCATTGAGCCACCCAGGTGCCCGGCCATGTGCTTTCTAAAGAGCTCTACTAGAGCGAGCTTTTCTTGACTTTTCATGCTACCATGCATGGTGATGTTTTGAATAAGTAAGTGCTCAGGGCACCTGGCTGGCTCCATTGGTAAAGCATGTGACTTTTGATCTCAAGGTTGGGAGTTCGAGCCCCACGTTGGGTGTGGAGCCTATTTAAAAATAAAATAAAAATATTGAATAAGTTGCCCTTATAGCAGCTGATTCCCTTAGCGTGTCTATAAGTCCTAAAAATGTTAATAACCCATCTAGTTCTTTGCGTATTTGGGCTTATCTGAAAAAACAATTCTCGCTTGCTAAAAGTTGTTTTCCTTGCCCCAGGTATCTTCCTGGACTTGATGCACCTGAAGAAACGTGGGGGCTTTGACATATCCTTGTTTTACCGAGATATCATCAGCACAGCTGAGGATGAGGACCTAGGGGTTCACTTTGAGGAATCCAGCAAACTGGAGGACCTGCTAAGGAAGGTCCGTGCCAAGGAGACCAAGAAGCGTGTGCTGTGCAGGTGCGCTCTGAACCTGGGCCAGCCGCCCGCAAGGGCCCTGCCCCGTCGGGAACACCCAGCTGCTTTGACAAAGCTTCCTCGGCTCCTTACCTCTGGGCGGTGCCTCCCGGTGTGCCTCACTGAAAACTTGCTTTATCTCAGCCTAGCATGTTTGCGTATGTGCTTCTCCTCCTCTGGCAAGAGCGGGTAGGCTAGTTCTCCAGAAGAGCACAGCTCTCCACTTCCTTGGGGTAAACAGTTGTGGCCTACTGCTGTCCTCACCTGCGGTCGCTAGTATGTCGGCTGCTCGCTTCTCTGTGAATTGGGGATAACAGTAATACCTGATCTAGAGCAAAAACTCAGGAAGTGCTAGTTATTGTCACTGGTGTTGCATTATTCTGGTTTCTTACAAACCTTGAGATCAACAGGAACCAGCTTGTTAAATTACCTTCTCTTTTTAAAAAATTTTATTTATTTTTTGTTTATTTGACAGAGAGATCAGAAGTAGGCAGAGAGGCAGGCAGAGGGAGGGAGAAGCAGGCTCCCTGCTGAGCAGAGAGCCCAATATGGGGCTTGATCCCAGGACCCTAAGATCATGACCTGAGCCGAAGGCAGAGGCATAACCCACTGAGCCAGGTGCCCCTAAGTTACCTTCTCTTAGAGAACTTTGCCCTGAGAGTCCCAAGGGCTCTCCCATGTTGCTTTCGAAAGGTTCACATCAGGCTTTTGTTTTAGACTAGGTTCCTCAACATAGGGGAACATGACCATAGGTAGTTTTTTTTTTTTTTTTTTAAAGATTTTATTTATTTATTTGACAAGACAGAGATCACAAGTAGGCAGAGAAGCAGGCAGAGAGAGAGGAGGAAGCAGGCTCCCTGCCAAGCAGAGAGCCCGATGCGGGGCTCGATCCCAGAATCCTGGGATCATGACCTGAGCCGAAGGCAGAGGCTTTAACCCACTGAGCCACCCAGGCGCCCCACCATAGGTAGTTTTTGAGGAGTTTTCAGGAGGTTACTGACAGTTCTGCTAGAAAACTCATGAAACGATTTTAGGGCAACCACATAGCAGCCCACTGCGAACGGTTATAGTTTGGCTGTTGGTTCTCTCCTTTGCCCCTTGGGAATGATTTCTTTTTCTTCACACAAACACGCTGGCATCTCTTCTCCCTTCCTGAAATAATGGAGTATTGTCACTGCAATTTGGAAATCTAGCACATGTTTCGGTGGGGATGGCAGAGAGGATAAAATAGCGGTTAAATGTAGGTCCTGGGGGCGCCTGGGTGGCTCAGTGGGTTAAAGCCTCTGCCTTCGGCTCAGGGCATGATCTCAGAGTCCTGGGACCGAGCCCCAAATCAGGCTCTCTGCTCAGCGGGGAGCCTGCTTCTCCCGCCCCCCACCTGCCTCTCTGCCTACTTGTGATCTCTCTCTCTCTCTGTCAAATAAGTAAATAAAAATATAAAAAAAAAAATGTAGGTCCTAGAGCCAGGTTGGCTTGGATTGTAGTCCCGGCCCTTCTGCTGGGCAACCTGGGGCAAGTCACATGACTTCTCTGGACTTCTGTAGAATGGGGGCAAACATGGTCCCTCCTCATAGGACGGCTATATTGACTAACCCAGATAGATAACCCAGGCAGAGTGCTTGGCATAGTAATTATTTACAAATGTTAGTATTTTCTTTTTTTTTTCTTTAAAGATTTTATTTATTTGTCAGAGAGAGAGAGTACACACAAGCAGGCAGAGAGGCAGGCAGAGAGAGAGGAAGGGAAGCAGGCTCCCTGCCGAGCAAGGAGCCCGATGCGGGACTTGATCCCAGGACCCCAGGATCATTACCTGAGCCGAACGAAGGCAGCGGCTTAACCAACTGAGCCACCCAGGCATCCCCAAATGTTAGTATTATTCTTTGGAAGAATGGTTACAGGATACTTGATAGGAGTATTAAACTGGAACTGTTTGAGAACTAATAACGCCTTAGGCCTAGAAAATGATTAATGTTCTCACTATAATCAAATAATGGAATTATGTTATTGCAAGGTTATTGTGTGCCAGCACTGTCCTAAGTTCTTTGTTAACATACTAACTTTTATCTTTATTTTTGAAAAGATTTTATTTATTTGAGAGAGAGAGAGAGAGAGAGTACTGGCGGGGGAACAGCAGGCAGAGGGAGAAGGAGAAGCAGATTGCCCGCTGATCAAGGAGCCCACACAGGGCTCGATTCCAGGACCCTGGGATCAGGGCCTGAGCCGAAGGCAGATGCTAAACTGACTGAGCCACCCTGGCGCCCTTATTTTTTAAAGACAGAAAGGGAACATGTGTGAGCCTGGTGGGGGAGGGGCAGAAGAACAGGAAGAGAATCTTTTTTTGTTTGTTTTTTTTGTTTGTTTTAGAGAGAGTGTGTGGTGGGGTTGGGGGGGTGGGCAGAGGGAAAAGGAGAGAAGCAGATTCCCCGCTGAGTGTGGAACCCAGTGTACCTGACATAGGCACCTGATCTCACATCCCCTGACCCTGAGACTGTGACCTGAGCTGAAATCAAGAGTTGGGCACTTAACTGACTGAGCCACCCAGGCACCCTAAAACAATCATTATTTTTATTACGGTACACTCTTTATCATTATTTTAAGTAATTTAACGATATATTCTGAAACTAATTTTTGTGATATAGACCCTGAGATACTATTATAGCAAACGCTACTGTATTTTTTTTTTTTTTAAAGATTTTATTTATTTATCCGACAGAGATCACAAGCAGGCAGAGAGGCAGGCAGAGAGAGAGGAGGAAGCAGGCTCCAGAGCCTGATGTGGGGCTCGATCCCAGGACACTGAGATCATGACCCGAGCCGAAGGCAGCGGCCTAACCCACTGAGCCACCCAGGCGCCCCTGTATTTTTTTTTTTAAAGATTTTATTTATTTATTTGACAGAGATCACAAGTAGGCAGAGAGGCAGGCAGAGAAGGGGAAGCAGGCTCCCCACTGAGCAGAGAGCCCAATGCGGGGCTCGATCCCAGGACCCTGAGATCATGACTTGAGCTGAAGACAGAGGCATAACGCACTGAGCCACCCAGGTGCTCTGCAAACTCTACTGTATTATTTAAACGTGTTATATTTATATTTGAGGAATTTGGACTGTTGGGGAGAATGAAACAAGGCTTGGGTACCACAAAAGAATTTTAGCTAGGAAACCATAATCTTTAAGTCCATGGTTTTTTGTTTTTCTCTCCTCCAGGTTGAAGTTTAAGCTCAGCAAAGATATAGCACTCACTGTCGGCATGTATAATATGGTCCAGAAGGCTGTCAAACCTCCTCCAGTGAGGCTTTATCGGGAAACCAATGAACCAGTGAAATCCAAGACCCGGACATTTAATGTAAATACGGGCAGTTTGCTTCTGCCTAGTGACACCAAGAGGTCTCAGGTAGGCCTGCCTTCTTACTGTATTTTGTCCCATTGAAGAGTTAACAGGGAGGGAGACAGTGATTAGCCTAACCAGTTAAATATTTTTCTATGTACGTCTTTGTAGCTAGGCTGTTAGAACACAAAACCATTCCTGTTTGGAACTCTGGTATCTAGACCGTTTGTTTTAAAGATTTTGTTTATTTATCTGAGAGACAGTGAGAGAGTGAGACAGAGCAGGAGCAGGGGGAGGGGCAGAGGGAGAGAGAGAAGCAGACTCCCCGCTGAGCAGGGAGCCCAACATGGGGCTCCATCCCAGGACCCTGAGATCATGACTTGAGCCAAAGGCAGAGGCTTAACTGAGTGAGCCACCCAGGCACCCCAGTAAATAAAATCTAAAAAAAAAAAAAAAAATTTTTTTTAAGTAATCTCTGCAGGCGACGTCGGGCTTGAAATCACAACCCCAAGATTAAGAGTTGCATGCTTTTCCAGCTGAACCAGCCAAGCACCCCAGTGTCTAGATCATTGATACTTTGACAGTTAGAGAGTTAGAACCAGCGTTTGAAAAAAAATGGCAGTGGAAACTTTGGCCCTTGACCCCTCTGCATTCAGCTCTAACAGTCGAATTCCTTGCTTGGGTACAGGAGTAGAAAAGGCTTTATCGTTAACTAGGGAGATGAGCTGGGGAAGCTGTTGGCTGTGAAGTGAACTTTTTGGGGGGGGGGAGTTTTTTTCCCCCCAAACCAAATTTTTTCCTGTGCTTTGAAATGATATACACGTGCCTTTCTTAATCTGAAGGACGGACTAAGAATGCAGAACATTATCTTTCTTCGTTCTCTTACCTTTGTTCAATCTGTGGAAGGATTGGATGTCTAAAATTAAAATCAAATGACTCATCCTTTTTTTTTTTTTTTTAAAGATTTTGTTTATTTATTTGACAGAAAGAGAGGCAGGCAGAGAGAGAAGGGGAAGCAGGCTCGCCGCTGAGCAGAGAGCTGGATGCGGAGCTTGATCCCAGGACCCTGGGATCATGACCTGAGCCCAAGGCAGAGGCTTCAACCCACTGAGCCACCCAGGCGCCCCATGACTCATCCTTTTTAACTATGCAAAATGTGGGAGAGAATCTGAGATTTTTTGCCTAAGTTCAGGACCTAGAAGGATCAACTAAGTGACTAAAATTAATTATTATTTTGATTCAACTCATGAGATATTTTTTGGAGCACAAATCTCAAGCCGGAGTGTTTTGCCCTACTTTTGGAAGGAGAAGACTAGAAATTTCCTCTTCCATTTTGGAAGTAACTGTTACTCATGTTGGTTTATTCATAGGCAGTCGCTCTTCTGGTCATGGAGTTTCTTTCTTTTTTTCTTTCTTTTTTTTTTTTAAGATTTTATTTATTTGTCAGAGAGAGAGGGAGAGAGAGCGAGCACAGGCAGACAGAATGGCAGGGAGAGGCAGAGGGAGAAGCAGGCTCCCCGCCAAGCAAGGAGCCCGATGCGGGACTCGATCCCAGGACGATGGGATCATGACCTGAGCCGAAGGCAGCTGCTCAACCAACTGAGCCACCCAGGCGTCCCTTTTTTCAAAGATTTTATTTATTTATTTGACAGACAGAGACACAGTGAGAGAGGGAACACAAGCAGGGGGAGTGGGAGAGGGAGAAGCAGGCTTCCTACCAAGCAGGGAGCCTGATGTGGGGCTCAATCCCAGGCCTCTGAGATCATGACCTGAGCTGACGGCAGACGCTTAACGACTGAGTCACCTAGGTGCCCCATGGAGTTTCTTTCTTGATCCAGTGTGCCTTCAAAAAAACTTGAGGGGTCTGTTTTGTTCATTAAACTAAAATTTGGAAAAAAAAAGGGGGGGGGCGCCTGGGTGGCTCAGTGGGTTAAAGCCTCTGCCTTTGGCTCAGGGCATGATCTCAGGGTCCTGGGATCGAGTCCCGCATTGGGCTCTCTGCTCAGCAGGGAGCCTGCTTCCACCTCTCTCTCTCTCTGCCTGACTCTCTGCCTACTTGTGATCTCTGCCTGAAATAAATAAATAAAATCTTAAAAAAAAACAAACAAAAAAACCTCACATTTGACTCTGTTGCTAAGTTCTGTTACCAGTCGTATATCTAGGACCATAATCCAAAATTAAAGTTTGGAAGTAATACTTAATGTGCGTGTTTGCTCAGACCTACCCCAATACCTGACATAGGTCTTCTCGATCAGTAGGCGTGGTTTGAGCTGCTTTTGTGGGTCGGGGACGATGCTGAGGGTTCGGTATATGTTAACTAAGGGAAGAGATAAATGCCCGAAGAGAATGGCCTTCAGCACCAGAGAGATGGTGGCTTAAAGCCCAATTCAGTTATATAACTTGGAGCAAGTTATCAACCATTGAGACTCAGTTCATTCATTTGTAAAGCAGTTTTTTTATTTTTTTTATTTATTTTTTTTTAAGATTTTTTTTTTTCCTTTTAAAGATTTTATTTATTTATTTGACAGAGAGAGGTCACAAGTAGGCAGAGAGGCAGGCAGAGAGAGAGAGGGAAGCAGGCTCCTCGCAGAGCAGAGAGCCTGACGCGGGGCTCGATCCCCGGACCCTGAGATCACGACCCGAGCCGAAGGCAGAGACCTTAACCCACTGAGCCACCCAGGCGCCCCATCTACCGCCTCCGCTGGATAAATTGCTTGACGAGTGTAAGGTGCCTGGCAGGCCCTCAGTAACTGTTCATTCCCTGCGGTAGCAGGAAGATGTCCTTGGTGAGCCATCTTCCTGTTCCTTAGAAGAAAGTTGATTTTAACTTGCTAGTGTCGTGTGGTAGTCACTTTGCATCTCCATGTAGCCTGTGTATGTGGCCCTCGTGTTCCCCTTCCTGTAGAGCTATGGGAGTCGTCAGATTGTACTAGAGAAAGAGGAAACAGAAGAGCTGAAACGCTTTGACGAACCAGGTTTGATTCTCATCGGTTTCAAGCCCTTGATGATGCTGAAGAAACACCATCACCTGAGGCCCTCCCTGTTCGTGTACCCCGAGGAGTCCCTGGTGAATGGTATGTGGTGTGGACCGAGGGTAAATGCATGAGTCACAGAAGGCAGTCCTGCTTGGAGCCTGGATAGGACATATTAAGGGGGCATTCTAAAAGTGTTTCGAGCTTAGAGAAGTTGTGGAAATTTGGGACTAAACAAAGTTAAAGATGTTTCTTTAGGACCTATAATACACTAATATGCTTTGTGAATATCCAGGGGGTGATATGGAATTAGAAATTTAAAAACTTACTTCCTATGGAAGTCTTCCTTTGAGGCATCAGATGGAGAGTTAAAAAAAAAAAACAACCCAGTTTCTTCAGTGTTGGCAATTAAAGATGCTGTGAACTAGGTCATTGTGTTTGTCCTGTCCAGACCTAAATTCCTCTGTGCTATAGCTAACCGGCCCCTGTATTTGACCTGGCTGGCTTTTATTAGTAACTGGGGCTTATAGCATTAGTCTAAAGATAGTGAAAGTGAACTGATGTTAATAATTCACACTCCGAAATGGGTGTTTGAGGCATTTAATCTCTCATTTCTTTCCTTTCTCTTCCTTTCTGTGCCTCTGCTGCCCCCACTTTCCTTTCAGCTCTGGGCTCATCACACTTTACCTAATGAAGTATCATAAGCCCTTTTAAGAAAATGGAAGAGAAATTGTAGGCTTGTAACCTGGGCTAGAGGGAATAGAGGAGGAGATACCTTTGGGATGCAGACTCCTGGGATGTTTGTTTTCCAGGGAGCTCAACCCTGTTCAATGCTCTCCTCACCAAGTGTCTGGAGAAGGAGGTCATGGCAGTGTGCCGATACACCGCCCGTCAGAACATCCCTCCTTATTTTGTGGCCTTGTTGCCACAGGAAGAGGAGCTGGATGAGCAGAAAATTCAGGTGACTCCCCCAGGTATGTGGAAGAGATCTTTTCAGTGCTTCTGAACCTTGCTCAGACCAGAGTCTCAACCAAAGTCTCCAGGAATGGGGTCTGGGAAAGGTGTAATTTTAAGGTTTCACAGGTGAATTTGATGCAGAGCCAGGTAAAACTGCCAAATATGGTTGTGCAGTGCACGGCATGTGCAACTATGCAAGGCAGCTCTGCAGCCACCATTAAAGAATTGGCTGCATAGGGACTGTTTGCAGGTTACTGACAAAGTTTATGGCGCAACTGCTGCACCTTTACTAAAAGCCATTGTTAGACACCTTTGCAATGTTTGGTGTTTGGTTTACCCTCTGCATATACTAAGGCAGTGAGGTATAGCAGAAAGACCATGGGTTTTGAAGTCAGACTTGACTTATCCTTATGTGTGGGAAAGTTTACTTTTTCTTATTTAAGGCCCATCTCTGCCACTTGTTACCTGGCCGATTTGGGCAAATCATTTACCCTTTCGACTTACATTCCGTATCTGCAAAGATGGGAATTCTGGAACATCTTACTTTTCAGGTTGTTTCCCATGTGAAACAAGTAAATAACTGTGAAAGTGCCTAAGACAATAGGCCATGCTAATAAAAGTAAACTATAAAGTAATTCTTCGAAAATGTTATATTTGGGTTCTTTTTTTTTTTAAAG